>NW_010169053.1:995-1204 GCF_000695765.1 Mesitornis unicolor
ATGCCAATGGAGTTGTGCATGGACCACCCCCCTTGGGTGCATCAACGCCAAGTGCTGCCGATGGAGGTGCCCATGCCTCCCCCACCCTCTCGTGTTTTTGGCAGACAGCAGCCCCACACAGCCAGGCCTGGACCCCGAGCGGGTGCAGCAGGAGCTGGCACAAGTGACCGTGCACCTGCAGGAGCCCGTGGTGCAGCCGCTGGGCGCCA
>NW_010169054.1:0-280 GCF_000695765.1 Mesitornis unicolor
GGCTGGGGGACCCCAAATGCACCCTGGAGCATTTGACCTCCTATGACCCCAATGACCCCCGTGACCTCCTGTGACCCCCATGACCTCGTATGACCTTGCAGCACCTCCTATAACCTCATGCGACCCCCTAGGTCTCCCAAACCCCCCAGGACCCCCCAAAACCCCCCAAACTCACCAGTCTCGAGGTACCACAGGTCCTTGCAGCCCCCTGGGTGTTCCAGACCCCCATGACCCCCATGACCTTGTATGACCTCCTATGACCCCCAGGACCCTCCTAGGA
>NW_010169055.1:0-3451 GCF_000695765.1 Mesitornis unicolor
CCGGCTTTGAGCGACCCCCGCTCGCAACCCCCCGCCCCGGGCAGGGGGGTAGGCACTGCCGCCGCCGGAGAAGAAGAGGGAGGTGAAGAGGGGCGAAAGGGAGAAAGCACTGGCTGAGCCGGCGGGGGGGGGGGGGCGCGGCGAGTCTCGGGCGCTGTTTGCAAGGGGAAAAGTCCTGGCGCCCCGGGTGCGATGTGCTGGCTGTGCCAGCTTTTAGAAACGCGGTATAGAACGGATGGCGAGCGTTGCGTTATCGTCGTTCATCAAGCTGCCAGGCTGCATCTCCGAGCCAGGGTTTGTGCTTTCTGGTTTGCTCCCCTCTCTTTGGCAACACTTGTCTGGCTCGTAATGCCAGTGAAGTCTCACTGATCGGAACTGAGATTGTAATAAACGATATGGTCATTAATGCTGTAATTTCCACGTGTAATAAATAACCGACCCTTTGGACAGGTCTATATGCAGCTATACAGCTCCGACAACCGCGGGCTGTGAAGCAGGATCTTCTCGCCATATCCAGTCTCCAGGTATGCTGTACCACAAGGGCCTTACTCTCTGTCCCTGAAAGCACTGGAGGTCCATACGCTTCCAGAGCTTAGGACCCTAAAAAGCATTTGGAATAACAGATAAAGGCAGCAGTGCTGGAATTTCTGTTTAAAAAAATTTCTTGTGAATTCTTAACCCGATTTTTTAATTAGTTTTTATTTTTTGCATGGCAGCTGGTAATTAGATAAGTTGTATAATGATTGCAACAGAACCTGAAACCACTGGAAACTCACAGGTTTTATTGCAAACTCGAAATTCAATCCAGGTTCATCAAAGGTTTGCTGTGATTCAAAATCCTTTCTGACCAGTGTGTGGCAATTGATAGGTTTGCTTCTAAACCCTGCTAACTCTCATGTTTTCACAGGGAAAAAAAAAAATCTGAAACACAACAACACAACAGCTTGCTTTGTTATACAAACTAACCTGTACTTCCCCCACCCCCCAGAAAAAAAAAAAGTTCTACACCTGGAAACCCCTGCACTTCATTTGGGTGGAGTGGCTGAAAACCACCTTACATGCTTACTGTGAGCTATAAAATGATGTGCTTCGGTGAACACTGGCTCTTTGTTTGAACTTTGAGAAGGATGGGAGCTGTGTGAGGCAGACCTCACGACACCCAGTGTTTCAGGAGGGATGGGCCACGTTCTGGGTCCAAGTAAACACAGGAAATTCTTCTGAGCAAGGTGAAGGAAAATAGTGTGCCAACCCGGCTTCTTTCTGATGCGTTAGGCTACACTACAATGTCTGTTGTTATGTGGAAATTTTTAATGAAAAACGCATACTAATTCATCTTGCTGTGGGGATGGGGGAGTACACAGGTATCTGATGCCATCCTCTGTGCTGGAAGCTATAGAGTTAACACTGTAAAAATTACTTCGAGCTAGATAACTCATGAAGGGTTTGGGAGGGCAGGGAAGTGGTGAACTAATGCCTGCTTCCCCTAACTGCCATGGCAGTCTCACAGGTATCTCTGGAGACCAGCACTGCAGATCACCACAGCTGGACTGGGAGAGAGGTTGTTAGGCCATGGTGGATGTGCAGCACCAGTCGCTGCCCCTCTCATTGTCGTGAGGTGGTGGTGAGGTAGTGGGTCATACAGTCACCTGTGCCATATCCAGGTAGTTTCCATATCTTGCAGTGAGAGTCTCCTGGGATGTCATCATTTCCCATTACTCACATTCCTATTAAAAAGCAACAAAGAGGAGTTTGATTGCTATTCTTTCCTTCACTGGCTCCTTGACTGGAGCTCAAGGTTGAGAGGTATGGGTGAGATGCGCACGTGACCCCGCTTTTCCTCCAGGTATGTGTGTACACACCATTGTGTGTAGTTCACTCTATGTGTCGTTCTATTGTACTTGGCATCCTGGCAAATACTTAAACTTACGCATCAGGTTTGAGATAATTTTTATGCTATATGACATGAATGGATTTATTTTTGTTCCTGCTATTACATTTTTAGAGCTCTAAATGTTTTACAGTCTTTTGCATTTTCAGTTAAGAGCAAAGCATATTTATATTACCACTTGCACATCTTTTAAAAAACTGTCCGGGCTAACAACTTGTATGCTAAATGTGAGACAAATATAACAGCAAAAAAATGGAGACACCCCACAGTAATGTATTTCCCTCCAGCCTGAGGGGTATTTGAAACTTAAGGAAGGTACAGTCTTTATCCTGATAATTATAGCTTCTAAATAAAGTGTCAAATAAATCTCTGTCAAATTCAAGAAAGTTTGGTTCTGAAACTCTACTAGATACCTCTATCCTCTTTACATTTCCTGTTAAAACTTTCCCATTATCCTTTTGGGTGTTGCTAAGCCCATCATAATGTATTTTTTAACACAGGCTATGATTTAATTTTGTTCATAATGACCGACCGATGTTTAGTATAATACATCATCTCACAGTAAAGTATCTTAAATTAGCAATACTCCAATACTGTATGATAGAATTCATATCTAACATGGTATTTTCCCATGGTATTTGCATGGCATGTAAAATATAGTTATGTTATAGTAAAATACATGTTTCTAACTAGCAAAAATATTTCTGTCTTTCATTTTTTCAGGAACTTTTAACCATTCTCCTAGAGCACAATGGGATTTTGAGAGGTTTAAATTAAATCTTTCCAGCCAAAAGATGGGATAGTCAAGGATTCTCATTATCCTGCTGCTCCCACCCAACTTTCCACCCCTCTGCACTTTTGCTTCCTTTGTGAAAATCTGCTACTTATTTTACAAGCCTTAGTAAGATCCAAGGCCTTGAAGATCTGGCTCTTCAAGGCTGGACATCCTAGAGAAAATCAAGAATTAAATTGAGTCAAGTTTTCTTGGTGTTATCCAACAACGCCCACAGCAGGGTCTTTACAGTAGTTTGACTTCTGAAAAAAGTCTCAGTAAAATGTACTGTAGATTTTAATTAAATGTGTTATTTTACTGCCTGGTGCTCACAGAGGCTTTTTCAGAGTGTACTAATTCCATGGAGAACAAGTGGCTAATGCTCTTGTTGAAACAAACCATGGACATGTGGACTGGAGAGAAGGAGATGATGCTGAGAATATTACTGATGTCTTTGAACAGACTCCCCTCATATAGCTGCTTTTTGAATGCAAATGTGGGGCAGGTAGAGGGTCTAAAAATGAGGAGGATTCACTGCTCCGTATCATGTGTGCACACGTGAACTATAATAGCTTCCAAAGGGGAGCACCCTATGTTCACCCAGCTACTTGAGGTACACAGTGGGGACAAGACATGCAGCTAGGGAACTGCCCTGTGGCTTCTGGTCCCCAGGGGCACTTCTGGAGCTCTTGCTCGTGTTCTCCCCTGTCATCAGAGCTAGTGACAGGTTCATGTGATTACAGAGAGCTGTTTGGCTTTTCCCATCCTGAGCTTCCTGTTCTCACTTGACC
>NW_010169055.1:3482-8642 GCF_000695765.1 Mesitornis unicolor
GCTCTTCTCAGCAACATCCACCTTTCATGCTCGAATTTTTCATTCTTTACCCAGAAACAGGATATTACTTTGGTCTGCTTGTCATTTCTGCAGTTTTGATAAAATAGCCTGTGATTTCTTTTTTTTTTTTTTTAAAAAAAAAGCACATTTCCTTATTATTGACCAAATCCTGTCTTAATTTTTCCTTTGAGCAGAGAAAAGAGTTGACAACTGAAATACAGCATGGGAATAGCCTTCGAGAAGGAGTGAGGCATGGTCTTGTTCTGAAATAAATTTTTGCACTGAATTCCATCCCTTCAAAAATACATTGTACTGTGCATTCCTTATGTTAGGGTCCAGCCCAGAAGGAAACTGGTTTCTGAGTTTGTCTAAAAATCAAAGAAACTGTTCTGCTAAAACCTTTCTTTTAATAGCCTTCTGTAAGACACTATTTGGCTAAAGCAAGGGACATCAAGAGCTGATTTTTGGAGGCAGCTAGTAGGTGAAGCACAGATTACGGTGATGATTAATGCATTAAACTCCTTAGAATTATTTAGTTTTAAACAAGTTCTTGCAACACCTTTTCTGTATGTACAGGTTTAAGCAAATACATCTTTCCACGTTACCTAGAAGCCTTTTACTAATCGTCTTCTACCTCCATGCTATTCGTCACAGCTTCGTGCTCACATTCCTTATTAGAAACGTAGGACGAAACATGATATTGTGCCATTGGGGAAGATGTCAACAAGATTTAAGAAGTTTCTGGGGACTTGCAAAGGTCCATTGTATTTTTGCACTGATTAGTCAATTCTTCTTAGATTATTGTACCTGTACCTGCTGCTCGCAATGGCTTGAAAGAATGTAGGGCTTTAAAGTCCACAACACTAAAGCTTGCACTCAGTTGAAGGTGTTCATTCGGGTTTTGGAACAGATCTGAATGGGTACTCAATATGTCCTTCAAAGATTCATAAGGAACTGGAAGAGAAATGGACAGATGGCCTTAGAGCATGTGTTGTCACTGAAGCACAGCAGACAGAGCTCCAACATTAAAGAAGGGTGGAGTTGGATGAGGTCTTGCAGGTGTTAATCTAATGCAGTGAAAACTAAAATCTGGTAGGAAAATGCATGTAAAGGGATAACATACAGGTGGACCAGCTAGAGAAATCATTTTAACAGTGGCTTTTTGGGCTAAATAGTTGACTGTAATCAGTAGGATAAATCACACAGCATTGCTTCTGTTCCCTTGTCAGGTAAACCTGCATATATATTTGTGGCATAATTGGATAAACGTGCATATTTCAAATGCAGTGAGTAGAATGTTGGAAAAAAGTTAATGGATGAAAGAAACAAACTGAATGTAAAATCAATGTGATCCAAAATCACATTACACTTTCCATCCAGCTTTTACCCAGTCTTAGCATGTTATGATTGGTACAAGCAACACGGCAATATTTTATACATAAAAAGAAATACAGAGCTGGGTAATTTCCTCTTGAGAACCTTTAAAGAGCATGCAGTTTGTGAACATTGTCATGTGATAGGCCTGGAAACACTTAAATACCTCTTTCCTAGAATTTTTTTACAATATTTAAGTGATTCGGAGGTCACAGAGGAGACATCTCATACAAAACAGACATCAGAAATGCATTTGTAAATGTCAAACCCTGGCCCCATTACTGACAAAATATTCGACAGCTTTATTTGAATGGTGTGATTCATCTAGGGAGAGTAATGGCATGCAAGTTGTGTATAGCCTCAAGACCTTTCACAGTGCTGTTACGTCCAGTTGTGCTACATCCAGTGATCAGTTTATTAAGAGGCCTTGGAGGCAAATTAATTATTTAGAAGTACAATACATTGAGAATTCACTCTCCCCTCCCCTAATGGAAGTAGAGTTCTTGAGGATAACCATTAGACCCTCAATATCAGATAATGCTGAACTCTTACCTGAAAGAAGACCCATTTGACAAAACTTTGAAGTTAAATAAATAAAGCTTATAAATCAAAAATTACTTTTAAGTACCACAGAGCTCTGTAGTGTTTAGCAGGTCTGCTGGGATTGGTAGTGATTTTGTTTGGCTTATTCAGGCATAAATGTCCAATATAGATTACTGCAAAACCTGTTACAGAAATTAAAGAAAACTGGGCTTAGCTTGGAGGAGAGCAATTACTCTCCCTGTAATAATTGTTGGTGTTACAGTGGTGTATTCAAAACTTTTATGAGATCCAAATTCTTACATGTTTCCACCTCTTCTTGTTAATTGGAAATTAATACTCAGGGTAGCTGAGGAGTCTGCCTGAATATAAAATGATCTAAAGAAAACAACCCTGAGCATAAACAAGCATGAGCAAATGACGATATAAAAAACATTACCCATTCCTCTGGCACATTTATCCATTAAAAAGGAATATATTCAGGTTCTTGCTGTTAACCAAGAGAAAGCTACGATTTGAATAAGAAAGAGGCTTGAGAAGCCCAGCATATGATTCAACCTTACCTTCACAAATTTTAATGATAGGCAGGAATGAAAATTGGAATCTGCAATCAATCAGTCTGTACTCAAGGGAACAAGAATATGATTAAAGACATTTCAAGTCCAGCAATATACTCACATTTATTTTTGCAATCTCACTGCCTACCAACTGAAAGCAAAACTGGGGTCCAGGTATGTGCACTTCATGCCTGTGGCTATGCTGCTGATCAGTGACAGCCCACCTGAGAAAGAAAGGTCACGTCTGGCAGAGGTTTTCAGGCATTACCTGCAACAGGGCAGGGAAAGATGCTAAACAAAATATAACCCTCTCTTCTTCAGCCTACCATGTAAACTTGTCAGCTAGGATACAGATATATGACCTCTCTAAGAAGGAGGAATAGATATTGAATTGTTTCTTCATCTCATATAAACCCAAGGAATTGATAATGCTCTGAAAATACTTTTGCAGAAACAATTGCTAAAAATTCATGGGTGCCATCTTGTCTATAGTTTTAGGCAGATTTCATCCCCAAGGGAAATTAATCAAACCACATTAATACATAGTCAGCAGACTCACAAGTCATAACTGATCTCTGATATAGTGATTGCTTATGTCATTCCACAAAAGCTTTTGCGATTAGAACAGTCTTTCATAAGCTGCTACTAAACTTCTCTTCCAAAGTGGAAAGTCTCATCAAATAAATCTTACAAACTCATAAAGACTTTGTCTCTAGGGTCCGACAGCTATTTTCTGGTTGCTCTTAGAATATTGCTGCCTCAGTTCTGTGTACTTTAACTCTAAGCTTTCAGTGTGACTTTCAAATATCTACCATAAACCCCTAAGTTTCCACTTATGTTCCTTCATTTCAGAACTGAAGTATTCTCAATTCCCGGTTTTTAAAATAAGCTACTAAAATGGAAAAGGCTATGTACTCCAGGAATAGATGTGTATATATCTTATCCAAAGTAGGTTAACTTCTGCCCAAAGAGTTTATTGGGCAGTTCAATTACCATACTTTGTCTTTGCTTGATGGCAAGCGACTTGCTCTGAATTACTGTATGTCAGGATGTTGGAGTTATGTGCAAAGTTTTTCCATTCTTCTTCCCCCCTCCCCCTTTATTTTAGTTCTGAATTTAAAACTTGCACCTCTTATATCCAATTTAAGTTGTGTAATACCTGGAGAATGTCTTCTTTCTCTAGAATAATTTTATTGGAACAAATCAGATAAGTTGGAGAAAACAGCATTGTGAAAGACAATGCTATCTGAGACAGGATAGTGTAATACAATTAATATTAATTTTATTAGAGTCTGGAAAGTGTTGAAAAGTAAAAACGTTGTAGTGTAGAATTAGTAAGATTTACCTGGAAACTTGTTATAGAATTTGTTGTTTCCTGAAAATAAGTTTCACACAACCATTCATGCGAGAAAAAAAATTACCTGGCCCAATTCTTCATTTTAGTTTTAAAAATATATCTCTGTTGGATTCTTAAGTTCTTTTCCTTTTAATGCAAGTCCAAGGAATATGTCTTTACATTTCATGTAGAATAATCTGACAGCTTTTATAATGAACTTGGCTGCTTTTTTTTCTGTCCATACCGGGGCGATTCTTTATTATTGTGGCTGTCACTTACTCAGCTGAGCCATATTACTGTCTGTTTTATCTCAACAATGACGGACTAGGGACAGAAGAACAGTTCAAGAATGCTTATGGCTTATGCAATGCCAGCCTTCATCAGCTGTGAAAAATATATTGTACTATATTATCATCCTTTTATGTGCTGTAAATAAGCCACTCACACATTCTTTGTTTTGTCTAACTCCTTTCAGATGCCACTTCCCCTCAAACAAATCACAGTCCTCTGGTCCTCAGCAATATTTGTTTGCAGATTGAAACGGACCTTCCTTTGACCTACAAGAAAGTAGTTTCTCCAGGTACAACAACTGGATCAATACATCTTATTGTTGCACTCTGCATTATCCCACCCTGTTCTTGAACTGCCATCTCTTCTAGGTAGGGACATTTCCAATACAAACAGAAATGCTACATCTTTTTAGTGCTGATAGCAGTAGTAGTATTGATACAGTTCGCAAAGTGGTATTCCTGTCTAAAGGACTGGGCATTTTTCACCTTGAGCTTGGGTTTGGTGTAAGTCAAAACTGCCCCAGAAGACTTGAGGCAATCTGTAGGATCTCAGCCTGTTTTTCTCTGTGTTCCAGTCTGTTCCTCTTCCCTCTTGGCCACTCTTCCTCTGGAGAACAAGGATAAAGTTCTCTTCTAGGCTCAGACACATCAAGGAGATGTTTAGGAATGAATCTGACCCAAAAAAGTGTATCATAGTAACTTCTAGTGGATCTGGTCTTGAGGATTTGTAAGTCAGCAAGATTTTGGTCTCCAGAAAATGTCAAAATACTTTTTAGGTCCTCTTCAAAACAATTTGGTTCACCTGTCTAATTTTTGGTGTCCCAATAAGAGGCAGTTGCTAGTTGTTTACTCCTTTTACAGTGCCCACATGACTGCCAGCACTTAATTACTGCTGACTACGTGGCACCACTATAATGATAGCACCAGTGATAACACCACTAAACCAACAATATAATTAAATCATTTTCCCAGAGGAAATTATAGACAATGATGAAGTGAAAGATGAAAACTATAAATATAAATTATGTTAGTCTTGGAGAAAATCACTAGTTTATTCAGCAGG
>NW_010169055.1:8673-13780 GCF_000695765.1 Mesitornis unicolor
GAAAAAGACAACAATTATCAGAAACCCTGTAGTTCCTACAAATGAAGGGTTAAGACTCCTATGAACTCCATTTAACTACAGGTTTTATTTGGACAAAATACAGATTCAGAGAGAACCTGTCCTTGCACAGCTGAAATGCCCTTTCTC
The DNA here is from genome assembly GCF_000695765.1 of Mesitornis unicolor. NCBI lineage: Eukaryota > Metazoa > Chordata > Aves > Mesitornithiformes > Mesitornithidae > Mesitornis > Mesitornis unicolor. Next base: position 8,821 of record NW_010169055.1, read on the forward strand.
CTGTTTCCTTTCCCACTGGAATAATTAGCTATGGTAGCAGTTCAAAAGTGGTTGCCTGGCATTTATGATTAGAATTGTTAATACCAAATTGCTAAATATTTCATTTAACGAGGAGTATAGTCTGCTTAAAAACTCACTTCTGCCTACATTTTTACATTAGAGGTGAGAAGTAACATCTACAAATTATTGTACCTGAGAGTTTAGAGAGTATGTGTTCCCCCTATTTTTCCATGTGCTCAGATAATGCCTTTCAGGTCTAGTTACTTGGTTGTTTTCTTTATATAATCAAAGAGAGCCCTGTCCAGTAACACTGGCTCTCCACATGGCACTGTGAATAGTCCCTCTGAAATCAGGGCCTCATTCATCATGCCTGATAATAATGGCTTGCTAGATTGGACCACATTTCATAACTTCACACACACCGCCCTTTCTGAGGGTGTTTTCAAACCATTTGAAAGATAAAAATGTATATTAAAACACCCAGACCTGTAAAAATACAAAGTACCCATAAAAAAACTATGAGATTTCAAGATTTAGCTTTTGAGGCCACTGCTGGAAGGGCTCATTTGTTGGTTTTCTGTGCCACATGGTCAGTAACAGTGTGTCATCCAACAATACCCTCTGTTAAGTGACCACACTTACTCTCAGCTAAATCAAAGGTCTAAAAAGGCATTCAGTCTTTATTTTTGAAGAGTGTAAGCCTTTGCCTCATAATAGATTTCAATGACTAATCAACTTAATTTTGAAAATGTGTCAAGCTTTAAGTTCCAAAAATTGTTCTTGACAGTATCTCTCTAAATTAGTCTTTGCTTTTGCCTACACTAATTAATGTTTTATCCATATACTATAGATCTCAGAGGGGGTTGTCAGTAATAAAATGATTTAAACTATATTGTTAGCAAGCACTTAAGTTAAAATTATTTTTGCTGTAATTTTTTAATCATCAGCTGTCAGGGGTTTGAGTCATGCCCGGTTTACAATGAAATCTGCTTTCCTAGCACCTGGAGAAGATAGGTTATTCTATTGGATTATGCTAACAAAGAGGACTTCAACAAGTCTTTGGAATCACAAAGTGGAAGCCTACCTATCCAGTCATAAATTATAAGCAGTCTCATTAATTTATTTCAGGTTAGCACATGAAGGGTTTTTTATAACCACAATTGCTATAAGGCAGGTAGAGTGCCTACCAGCATGCACGGATTCCAGAGAAGTTTGTGATCTTCTCATCCTGCTGTGTTCAAAGTTTTTAGGATTGTCTTGAAGCGAATGTTTGATGGATAGCATACAGTGATCTTCCATCCGGCACTGTGAGTCATAGCATTGTGTATTGTACCAGTTTATTCAACTTCCACAGACCAGCATATCACACACAGAGACCTAAGTGCTTCTTTTTCCTGTCTCTAAGGACAAACTTTCTGGTTCTACTTTATATTCTTTATCCACAGCTTGTGAAGTGGAATAGGGTTCCAAATGTGGAGATGGTGACTTGACTCTGGTTTTTTTTTTCACATGGAGAAATAAGCCTTGATTAATGATGAGTTTCTGTTCACAGTGTTCTTTCTTTTAAAAGGCAAAACCTGTTCTCTGTGTGTGATGAAGCCGACAGATTGACAGCCCTGGGAGACTGAAAGCCCTCTGTTATCCCCAGTACAGATACAACACAAATAGCAAAAATGCAACTTTCTGGGATCTACCCTGCCAATGTATTTCAGCCTCGGTCTACACAGTCAGGGAAACATTCAGGATGCTAAAGGTTATTTTAGTTATCCAGGCTATGCTGTCCTTTGTCTTTACTGAAGCTCCCAACCACTGTGATGGCAGTTTCTGTGATCTGGATGTTTGAGAACATCATCTTTCATTGAACAGTCATCACATGGTAGTGACTTTCATTTAAGGCTGACCTGGTCTGGATTTGAACCAGATTTCATAGACAAATGCCTTGTTTCCACTCATCTTCCAGCTACTCTGAGTGTCCATTGCTTGAAAGAAAGAGAGATAATATTATGCATTTGTTGGACTGGGGATAGGGACCTTAGCTGGTGATACATGAGGCTGACTGCATTCATTTCAGTCCTTTGGTGCCTCTTTCAAACTGATGGCGATACACCATGAGGTTTTTGAGGCTTCTCACATGGCTACAAAATACAGTGAGTTCAGAGGGAATAGCTATGGGAGCAGTCTGAGCATGTGACAGTGAATAACAGAATGAATGAGTGGTTATTTGCACACTGATTATTGCAAGAGATTTTCACATATGTGGATTAGGAGGATTATAGATCATAAAATGCTTTATTACCATTTTAGGAAGTGGTACATAGGAGATGTAAATGAGGAGATATTGTCAATGATTGGTTTCTTAGCACATTCCTTTTCAAGGAACCCAAAATTAAACGTGCATTCTGCAGTGGGAATAGGAAAAGCAACACTTTGGATGGGCATACGGCTGTCTCAGGACAGCAGATGTTGGTGATGGAGAGGATGAGATGGAGGCAGGAATACTCTTGTGATTAAAGTGAAACAGAAAGCAGGAAAAAAACATGAAGAGGAAAGGTGACCAGAGAAACTCATTGGGATCTTTTTTCATGTCCATGTTTGGCATTTAGTCATACTGCAGTACTCAGAAAGTTTATGTGACTGTAAAGGATTTTGGTCAGGGATCTGCTCAGGAAGCCTGAGTGAAATACACTTTTTCTGTCTGTTTGGTTTTGTTTTACCTGAAAAGAAACGTTCTGTAAAGGCCTGGACCAAGGAATTCAGCAGATGCAGAAATTACTGAGGGGACATTTGGTCTTTGTGAACATGCGGTGAAGTGCTACCTTGCACTACTACAGTGGCAGTGTATGATTAATATTGCAATTAATAGCTCATGTTTCTCCCCTGTGCACCCAGATACTGAGCTGTCTGAAACCTGATTCAAGAGATCTTGCTGCAGCTGCAGTGTTCTTGATACAACTCCCCTGTGCTTCTATAACACCGTAACTAATATTTCAATGCTATTCTAGTCCCAAGTCCCCAAATCTTATTTCACTTTTTTTCCCCATTTTCTACAAATAACATTTGCTGCAAAGGTGTGAATATTCTCTCGATGTCAACAAAGGTCTACCTAACTCTTAGCTCTGTTATTTCTGTATTTCCACACTGAATTCTAGAGCGTGACAGCAATTCCCTCTGTTCTTCAAGACAAGGAAGGAACTCATACCATGAAAAAGTTTGGGCCATTGAAGGTCCTTTACAAAATCTTTCCACCCAGCTCTAGAATCTGCACAATCCCAAATATTTCAGATATATGCTTGATGGAGAATTTTGACGCTGCTTTCATGTGCTGTGTGATTTTTGAGAACATTAAGGAGCTTTCAGGGAGCACATTTAGTTACAAAAAAGTGCAAATTCAGGATAGCTGGGGTGCATTTGATAAATTTTCTGAAGGTTTAACACATCAGATACAGCTTTTTTAATGGCTCTCTAAGAAAATATGCAAGATATGGGCTATGGATTTGCTCTCCTTCAAAAAGAGTTTTTTCTTCCTCCTTGAATGGCCAGTATAAATACCTTCATTCTTCGTCTATGAACATCATGTCCTATCGGGAAAAACTCTTTTCTCGGTAACTAAGAGAAATATTTACTTTGTTTGCAATTTCATAAGCCATCATGTGATAACAAGACTGTTATTTAGAGAAACTCTGTTGATTTTCATTCTTATAATTACTATGCTTACTTAGTTGTCTGTTGAAATGTTCTTTGGTCCCCAAGGCCATTTTTATATAAAGCCAAACTCAGTAACAAGTATTTTTATGTCTTATTTAAGTTCTTATTAGCATAAGAAGTTTTTTCTATTTGTAAACTTTTCTATCAGTTCAGTTAAAATTTGAAACATAAATTTAGTTCAACTGGCATCATCTGAAGTGTATGTACTTCATTTTTACATTCATTTTGTCAGCTATACATCCCCCATACCATATGGTATGATACTCTCAAAGTGAAGCTAGATCTTTTCTGCACAGTAATTGTTTTCATTTCTATTAAAAGAGAAAGGCACAAATAATAGGTACAGTGAAGGCATGCAATCTTTGCATGTCACTAAATCCTTGATGTCTATTAAAACCCCACCTAAACTTGCAATTCCCTTGACAGAGCCCGTAGGAAGGCCTTTCTCCATCTGCTCTTTTTGCTGATGAGATGCCAAATGTCTTTACAGATACTCTCATAGAAAAGGAAGGAAATGCAATTACAGAAATCATGCTCTTAAAGCACCATTTGAGAAAAAAAAAGGCGAAGTGATTTTATATAGACTAGATCACCTCAGAGAATGATTACAAATTATGTTCATTTACAATAGAAAAGAGTGATAACTGATTTTTATATATTTGTGTATATAAAAGATGATGTTTGAAATGTCCATCATACTCTGCTGATAGAGCTGTCCTCTTGCCTTTAAACTCACAGCTTAGCACAAAATAACAAAGTAGCTTTGGTCAAGTTTAAACAAATCTAGTAGAACTAGCTGTATCTGGTTATTTTAGTGAGAGGACCGGTGCTTTAAATGCTGTGGAAATCTTAAATCTTAAAACCATCCTAAATATTTGCCTCAACTGCATCTAGAACAATTTTATACAATGGCATTGTACTGCTAGATGTATGCACGCAGACGTGCTTTCAAAACAACAGCAAATTGTTACAAAAGACACACTACTTTTTTTGCTCATTTGCAATGCAGTGATATGGAATTAAAGCATTCCCTTAGAGACTGAAATGATAATTATATTCTTTTTTTTGGTGACATGTTTAAACCAATATGTCCGGAGCCAATCAGCTGGTATCTTTTGACATTTTTGTTGACTTCTTTCACAGAAATAAACATGACAAACAGGATTGAAGCAGTTTTATACAGGGATTTCTTTCATTTTCACAACTTTGCTTGAACTGAAGTACAATCTTAAAAGCATGAGGTTGCTGAAAGAGT
>NW_010169055.1:13811-42207 GCF_000695765.1 Mesitornis unicolor
TCTATGAAAATAAAACTGTCTTTGTGAACCATAGGTGATACATTTTCTGTGTTCTCAAATATAGGTGTAAATTGAAACAGAGTAAAACTAGCAAGAGCAAACAGGAAAAGAATTAAAACACTATGTCTTTGTTGTTTCATTTCCTTTACTACTGAGTGCAATCAATACTTTACAACAGGGTTAATATGGTCTCTTCAAACATGCTATTATTCTTTCAAAATAGCACAATAACTTTATTAGTTATGCTGTCTGCAGTCTTTCCAATGTGACAGGATTGTGTGGGTGTTCAGATTGTAAGTAATTTTCTTGGTGCCCTCTGTTGGAGTATTTTCAGTGAGTGCTGACAATAGCAGCTAGCATCACACAGCTGCAGGAAATTGGAGTGGTGGAAGTTCTAATTCTAATTAGTATAATTAACACAAACAAAAGAAGTCCCACACTGAGAGACTTACTGTTTCTGCTTAGTGGTTACTGAATATTCAGATTCCACATCTGCCAGTCCTTTACTATTCAAGTGAGGTTGTAGTAGTTGATTTATTACCTTTTTCCCAGCTTCAGTGACATTCAGGTGCACTGAAAGGTATTTTAAAACATAGCCTAGAGACTGATCTAGTAACCAGTTGTTTGTATTCCTTCTTGTACCTTATTTTCAGAAAGCATTTGTTTTGTAAATAAATACATGTGAGTAACCGTTGGCCCCATTTGGTGTAGCAGTGCCTCCTGCTTTGCTCTGAGATGAATTTTGTGTTCACAAGGCAAGAATAGAGATTGCTTCCTTTGCAAGACAATCAAGATCAAGCAAGTTTAGAAATAATCCGTGTGAACAAGCTACACCACTGTATCAAATGCCTCAATCAAATGGTCAATGGCCAGTCTTCAGGAGGGGAGGAAGAAAGCCATCAAACCTATTATTTGAGGAGATTTGAATATTCTAGTAACTCATTTCCAAATTGGCCTTAATCCCATGATACCAAGAACTACCATCCTAGGTAACTTTGCTAGCATCCTAACCTTGGGCAAAATTATTGTCTGATTTATTTTTAGCTTGCTTAGATCTTGGTATTCAAAATACCTGTGCATCACTATTTCTGCTTATAATCCAGAGTGCCAGTATCCTGGCAGGACAGTTTTTTCATTTGTCTTTGATCATACATATCACCTTAATAAAAGAGCAGAAATGTGATACACTTGCTTTCAATGAGAAGTTGTGCTTAGCTACAAGCAGCTGCATTCATGTGGCAAGTGCTGCTCAGCACTTCTTTGCTATGCAAAGGAATACTCAGTCACATTCAGTACTACTGAATAAAGGCGGTACCTATGTGCCTGGTCCCAATGGACAAAATATGGCAGAAATCATAATCTCAGAGAGGATTAGTTAACATAGAAAGGACATATATGTTGGCTGGTGCTTATGAAAATGGAAAAATTGAAGAAAATATTATCTTTTGCAATTAGGTCGGTGTTAGGCAGTCCGGACTGCCTCACCTGCCAAAGACAGAAGTGGTCATATCTGTACAAAGTGATAACTTTTCTATCCCTTTTCTTGTCAAGATTGAGTCAATCATCATGTGACAGACCACCCATGTGTAAAAAGATATATGTCTGGTGGGAGCTGATATGGAACCTGCAGATGGGTTTATTGGCTTTGAAAAGCAAGTAATTTTTCGTTAATACTTCCTGTGGAGGATAAGGCTCTGATACCTTTCAGATGAGCTGTAATTAGGCCATTATTTGACGTCTCAGATACTGCAGCTGATATCCGTGCAAGTTATAGTCTTTTTCTAAATTGCTCTTTCATCTTTCAGTCTGGCTTATATCTGGATATAGCACTGGATGAATCACTCATGTTAATTAATAGTCAACATATTAGCTGCATGAGTTGTTTATAATACTTTCTCTCTGTGTTGACCTCACCTCAGATATCCATTATTAATAGTAAATTGTTTTCTAGAAGCACCCACTTACAGTTAGGTAGTGTGCAAATATGTGTAAAACCACAAACTCACAAAGAAATTTAGAATTAATGACCTTATTACTCCAGTTTGACTCTCTGTAACATCAGCTAATTCTCAATAAGGGAATTTTGTTTCTGCAACTTACCTCTTCCTTAGAGATTTCTCATTCTTTGTATGTGGTCTAAAGAACATGTATTTCCTCAAGATTTTTAAATGAAACAAGTATAACATTTGTAGTAGCAGTTTTTATGTAAAAGGATCTAACTTTGGCACTTATGAAATTAATAGGATTGATATGTACATTGCTCAATTATAATATTTTGAAATATTAATTTGGGGTCCAGTAGTTAATTTGTGCTTCTTTTCAAGTGCTTCTTACATGAGTACTTGCCCTCAAGGAATTAGTAAGAATCAGCTGATCTGAACTGGAATAAGTAGTCCTTGGTATGGATCTCATAAAAAATGAGGTATTCCCCAAGAATCACAGAATCACAGAATCACAGAACGTTAGGGATTGGAAGGGACCTCAAAAGATCATCTAGTCCAATCCCCCTGCCAGAGCAGGAACACCTAGATGAGGTTGCACAAGAACTACAGAGAAAGAGAGTCAGATATACAGAAAGAAATAATGAAACAAGCAGAAGAATGAAAAGTGCACCAGCATAAGTGAATTAATAAGTACATGCTCTCATACACAGATTTTCTTACTTGGAATTGTAAGGAGCTCGGGAGTGAGAGATCAGGTTGTTTCCAAGAGTCTTCTGAAGGATGTAAATAGATGGGACACCATAAAAAGCCTGAGATCTGGAAGAAAAGAAAAAACCTACCAGATTTTCCAGAGGACTGAAGGAATATGAAACTGCAGCAGAGAGCAGAATTTAGGAAGGCTGCAGGAAAACGAGGGCAGAGCAACAGCCTGAGTGATGAGGTGTTTTTTTTTTTTATAATGCTGTGGAGCTGAATGTCCAGTAAGAACTGAGGGTCTGGTAGCTAAATCAAGAGGAAAAAGATAATTCCCAGAGAATCCCAGATAATTTATCCCAGAGAATTTCTTCTGGGATAAACAGGAAGAAAAAAGATTGAAAAGACCTGTTATGATCAAGTACTTTAGGAGTGAAACAGGATGCAGGGACAGTGTGAACACCCTATAGCTGAGGCACTGAACAGAGAATTGCCATTATAAAGCACTAGCAAAGGGTTTGTTAAGATGGGATTTTGTTTATGGTTAACCAAGGGACTTGAAAGCCAAGATCTGACTGATTGGTCCAGTCTGAAATCTGGCTGCGTGTGTCAAGTGTTTGCACTGCCTTAACAGACAGAAACATCCTGACTGCACAGGCTTTTCTGCTTGTTTTCCCTCCAACTGGTGATATACTTGGTCTAGAGGATGTAAAAGTATTAGGAGAGAATTGTTAAAATGCATCTAATTACACTGTATTTACAGCTGCAGCTAGTCTGATAGAGGCCATACAATTAAAAAAATCCAACAGATAAAGAGAAAATATTCTCATGGATTTTGGTTTTTATTCTCTTTAAGTGGCTGCCTGCATGGACCTCTGCCAGGACACAGCTAACTGGAGCAGAGAGATATCACCACTTCTTACTACTTGTTACCAAGCACTAACAGAAGATAACCATGCTCTACTTCACTGCAGTACAAAGTCATTCAAGTAAGTCTCATCTGATCGTCACCTGAAGCAGACCAAGTTTGCAGTAGAACAGGTGAGACATGTCCCCTTGATCCAATCCACCAGCTCAGTAGAGTGCCAAGAGGTGTCTTAAAGTATGCCATCCATTTGAAAGTGAGTGTGTATCTATGTCTTACACAGTAGTTGCAATAGTGGAATAGTTTCTGGTTTGTTCCTCTTTCAGTCTTACAATAGCCAGTAATAAATAACTTTAGTCAGTAGCAGTAAAAATAGAAAAATAAAACTGTAGCTAGTATACCATATGTTGATTTCCAGCTAGGATGCAAACCTTGCCTTCAATAACATCTGTGTGAAACAGCTCTGCTATCCAGCTGCCATCACAGTTTTCTCTTCGGAAAAAGGAAAATACATTTCTACATCTGAGTTCATTTGAGGTACGTGCTCCAGAGGGGCCAGTTCCAGCATTACGCTTTCTGAAAACTTATGCCAATCATCAGTAAAACTTCAGATGTTCCAATAAAGCTTGTTATACACAATGTCACCATACTAAATATTTGATGTGTGCTTTCTGTGGAACAAACATAATTTTTGACCCCTTAGGTTTAGAAGCAATAGACATATGCCCCTGACTTTGCTGTCTTCATGCAATATTTACTGTCATATAAAACTGATTGATGAATCCTGTGGTTTCATGAGAGGGAGAAAATACTTAAGTAAATGAACAGACAAAGATTGTGAAAAGTCGTGAAGTTTCAAGAACAGAACTGATGGTTTTATACTGACAATTACTGTATTACAGGGAGTAGTTTTAGAATTACTGCAGAAGTGGATGTCAAGGTTCTGCAGTTGAGCTGGTCACAGCATTTCAATATTAGTTTTTTCCATTGAAACATGATGTTTCACAAGCATACCATTTCAACACAACATTTTGAGAGAGGCTCTCCCATCATCAGATGGTCACATTAGCACAAGCACCTGTCATGGAGAAGCTCTAAGGTCACCTCTCTTTTTTGATGAGTCGACAGAGGATTTCATGCATCTGAGTGATTCAGAAATTCAGAGATTTATGAATAATGTGACATTAAACCTGTAGGAGAGAGGTCACTTATCCCATGTTAATATTCTAGTAAATGGACTCATACCTGCTTTTTGAGTGCTTTTTAAGTCCAAACGCCATACCATCAACATTAAAATGTTCAGAAAGTGTTTTTACTCTGTAGGACTGAAATTGTATTTTTAAGACACAGTCATTGCATTAACTAATTTCATAAACTATAAGTATTAGAAAGGTCAGGGGTATGTCTGGATTTCTTTTCTCAAAAACACAGTAAAAGGTGCAGTAATAGACCTACCACCTCATGTCCTCTTCCAGAAAAAAACATATCCAGTTTTTCTGCCTATTGCCTGTAATCCTTCTTGTGAGCATGATGTATGGTTCCATGTCCTTCTTTGCATACTAGTTTTTAGGACATTCAAAACAAAACAAAGAAGAACCAACCCCAAACCCAAAGAGATATTTATTTTTAAGCTAAACTCATCTCATGTTACAGTTACCCTTCAGATATCCACTTATTTCAAACTGAGCTGTGCAAGTAATATTATTTATTTCGTAACTGCAGTCAAACAAAACTGTATCAGTGTGGCTTATGGCATGCATTAGCAGTATTACAGTATCTTAGAACCTTGCCATGAGTTAGAGCTATGTGGTGTTTCATGCTGCACCCTTAAGGAAGGAGAAAAGAATCCCTCCTTCAAAGATGAAATGGTTTAGCACAAAGGACATCAACACGTACAAACAGGTCTGGAGGTAAAAGGGAAAAATATCTCAGTGACTTAGCAGTTGCCCAGCTGGTTTTGAGGATACCTTCATAAAAAGGAAATATTTGAACTGCTTATGTACTTTGAGTTCTGGTTTTCACATTCTCTGAAGAGGCAAAATAGCTTGGAAGCAGATTTATCTGTGCCTACAAGTTCTTGGTTGCGTTTAAATTCCTTTGAAAAGCAGAAGTATTTACAAAATACTTCTTCCTTTCCTAATGTGAAAGGGAGCTCTTTGCTCATGCTGCTATTCCTCATTTTGCGCTCTCAGACTCTTTAGCTCTCAATTTGCATGGAATTTCTGGGTTTTTTTTAAAATTCTTTTTTCCATATAAAAATACCTTCAGATTGCCAAGGGGCTGCAAATTGTAGAGAAAAGCAGAATGGTATATGAGCATCGTGCTGCTCCTCCCAGTATTTGTGATGAGACGCCAGTGACAGGCTGGATAAGGTCTGTGGTGCCCCCTCTTTCTGGCACTGTGGAAGCTCTAAGGGAATCCTCCAGATCCCCTGTGTGCAACATAGACATGCTGTGCTGTCCATACCCCTCTGCAGACTCAGCACACCCCCAGGTGTATACACACAGATGGCCCTAAGCTCAGCTGGTGTAAATCAGTGCTGCCCATCCAGCAGGCTGTTTGTACTCGCTGTAAATAGATGCTGTGCATTATATAGCTGTGTCAATATAAAACCACATTCCTGCAATACTGGGGCTGAGAACTTAAATCTATAAAAATCAGGCAAGTAATATTAAAGTTGCAGTCATTTGCTCCCCTTGACAGACGAAATATGGTACTTCATTACATGTTTATTTTTAGTGCATGCACAATACAACATGAGGGACTTAATGTTGCCATGGGAACTATAACTTTGAATTCCTGACTTTTTATGCATTCATTTATTTCCTACTATGTTTTATTAAAAAAAAATGTCTACAGAATGATCATGGACGAAAAAATATTGGACATAACTCCAGTCAGTTGTACACTGGTATGATTAGCATCAGGGGGTGATTAACAAACTTAAAATAATGTCAGTCTTAAATAGTAAACAAAATTATCATTGGCAAAACATGATGAGTTTGAATGCAACTAAGTGGATCTGGCAACAGGATCCCATACTGCTGTACATATATGTCTCAGATTTTATATATCTGCCCCGAATCTTACTGAACTAGCACCTGAGCACAATATTTTTTCTTCCAGTCTGTTGCAATGGAAAAACAAATAGCTATCAAAAGGAACAGAAAAAATGGATGTATACTCCTTCATGGAGATTCAGCCCTAGCTGCTGAATGTGATAAAAGGTTAATATTTTTAATATGTTAAATTTTTAAATTCTTTTTTCTCTCTCAAAACATATTTATTCCGAGGCAGATCCATTCTGTCTTTATTGCACACCCTACACTATAGCCTGTAAAGAAAAAGAATGTTATGACCACTGTACCGTTTTGTAACTCTAGAAGGATAAAGGCACAGCAGTAGATATGTTAATAGACACTTTTAAACTTATTGTTGCTCATTAAGGAGGAGATTCTTCTTTCTGCTGCACATTCAAACTGCCTGGAAAATGGAAATTTCACTATACCCTGTGAGCTCCAGGGAAAAAATACTTCAGACCTATAACTTGTCTCTAATCTCTCCAAAGGAAGGGGCTGGCACTGATCGAGAAGGTTTATTGCTGTTCCTTTGATTTCCATCCAGCCGTAATCCCTGCGTGACATAATTCCATCTGTGTGAATTTTACGCCTTACACAGTTAACAGCAACGTGAAAAAAGTCTAACACAGTATCTCAGAAGGTGTTATTTACGAACACCGGACAAACATGCAGTGACCTTGCTGTGCCTATAATGTTTTGGCTGGTTTCTAAGAGTTTCTGACACACAGTGAATAACTATTTACAGTGAATAAACTATTTTACACTATTAGAAACATACTACCCAATAATTGATCCCTACATAGTGGATGGGTATAATTGCCAGGTCACAGAAAACTAATGTTTATTACTTCTGTGCTTTAGTGGATGGCAGTGTCACCAAATATCATCTCTGGTGGAAATAAGCACAACCTTTAATATAAAAGGAGACAAAAACTTAGATATGCTTTAAAGTTACTGGCAAATATGCATGTTCTGTTTACAAAGTCTTATAACATCTTTCTGGATAACAACAGTTTATTAGTATCAAAGTAGTATCTGGGAGAATATGCAGACATTGCATATCTGTACCAGACACTCTTCTGAAGCTACTGGGACCAGAGTTTCTTTAGTGGCATCAGAGATCTGTCTTGGGAAGTATATTGTAGGTTGATTGCATAAATTATACACAAATAACATCCAGAACTGTGCTTGTCTATTCATGTATTTTGTCTGTGAATAGATTTCTTTGTGAACAAAACGGACAGTGCTGGCTTTATCTAATGTAATCCTGAAGTAATCTACTGTAATTGTTCAAGATACCCATGAACCACCTCCACGTTTGCTAAAACCCTTTCTTCCCCATGAAGCCTGTGCATCTGTGTCTAACCATGGCCAGCCACCTGGTCACATTGTTTCAAGAACATCCATCTTAAGACTGTACTTAAACAAGCCTGGGCAAGATTTTAAATTTCCTCTTCCAAGCAACCACTTGTGATTGATCTGTTCTGCGACTGTTGCCTTCTCTTGGACAGCGTAGCATTTAAGGTTTTGTTCTAAGCTACCTTTATCAAGAAACAGAACAAGAATCATCTGCAGGTATTTTTTGATAAATCTACCTTTGGAAAAACTGTAAGAGTTCCACTGTCCCAGTTCCTGTTTATGGTTACCCTGTTTATGGTTTTATTAACTTTACTGCAGCCATATCCAAGGAATCAAGGATTACTAATCATCACAGATGTTCTCCAGGAATGGGAAATTGTGAATAACAGGACTGCTGCTGGAGGGCATGTTTTTCTCAGACTGCTGCCCTGAATCCTGGTCTGCTACGCTACTGGTGGTGCCATCAGTTTCCTTTATCCCTGCACACATCAAAATAATGTGAATAAATCACATGGCCCCTTTTCAAATCTGATTACAAGCACCTGACCACTCAGACTAGTTCCTGTTGATTAGAAAAAATGGCTGTGTATTAGGGTTTATTAGAGAGCTCAGAGCATTTTAAAGGGATACAACTGTTTTTCTATGCACTGTGATCCTTTTCTCTTGCACTCATAACCTGAGGTCCATCGACTGCTACACTGTGAAGCCTAAAAGAAAGTTGAACAAAATGCTTCTTTGTGCTCTCTCGCTTCAGCCCTGGCTCTGCCCTCTGTTCCAGGCTCATGTTAGTACACAAAAGCATACACATCATTCACAGTGGCAGAAGCAAATCTGGATGAGTCGGGTCCCTTGTGGATGTGGAGCCAGAGGGCATGATCAAGCATGTGGTTGTTGTTGACTGATGGCTCATTCGCACAATGTGAATCTGAAGTAAGTCTTTCTACTAGATAGTTTAGCTTATTGTTAAAAGAAAATTGCTTGGTTTTTATTTGGGTAAAGTGTCTGCTGGAGGGCGTGTGCATAAAAGTTTTTGCAATTGAGAGCATGGAAATGCACAATATTAGTGTGATCATGATGTCGTCTTATTACTAAGACAACTTGTCCTTTTTTGTCAGTGAATTGCAAAGATACGTCAAGGCCCAGTTTAATCTACTCCCTGTAATAGGATTTGTCTGTAGCTTGAGGAAACAGAAGCTTGTAATGCATAGGGTTATTAAGAGTGGGATGTAAGCTATTTGAGACTCTTTAATAAAATATAATATCAGTATATTCAATGAATATGGAAAGAAGAATCTAAATATTTCTCATTACAACCTTCAAATATCTTGGGAGAAGAGAATGATACCAATTAAAACAAGGGGGGAAAAAGCAATAGCTCTCTGAATCCTAGCATTGCTCAAAGTTAAATATTGATATAAGCTAGAGTTCAACTCAAGAATCTTATTGCCCCTGCTGTAACCATTAAACTAAATCCCTGCCCCATTCCAAGACAAGGTTAATGTATTTAGGGAACCTTGCAAACAGCAGCTTCAGTTGCTTTCATGTACACCCATGCGTAGCCCTTTTGCAAACAAGGCGGTTTTAAACAAGGAAAGATACAGCTACCAGGAGGTACAAAGTATTCTGCCCTGTGAATTGCCTCACTTCCTATGTAACAAGCTTTGAGACAGTTAGAAGTATTTGCAGTCCCAAACCTCACTCACCTCCTCCCTTGACGCCTTGACAGGAAACACAAAAATCGAACACTTTAATGGTCTAGTTTTAGAGGGAGTTTTGGTGTCCTGAGCAAGCAACCAACACAAAGTGATTGAATATTTTTGTGGATAGAGCCATTAAGAACAGGGCTGTTTCGTATGCTCCCGAGCATTAAGGTACACTGTGGTAGGAAACAGACTGTTTTAACTTAACATTTCTGATCCTCCTTCACAAACACTGTTATAACCATCACATGTACAGTCAAATCCCTGTTATTGCAGATTCCTGGAACTGGAGTAACAAAATAAACTAAGACTGGCATCTTTCAGTCAACAGCATCTTTGCAGCCCTTATAGTACATCATATTCACTGTTTGCCTTGCTCATAAATACCTAGATTGTCAATCACTGTCAAAATGACACTAAATCTATTGTATTGAAATCACAGATAAGCAACCTGGGACACTTCTACTCACTTAAGGTACTCTACAAGTACTTCCTGATTATGGTCCTCCAACAGTACTGTGGGGAAAATGTATGTTTTGAAAGCAAATGTCCTGGTTCCCCTGACTGCTTTCCTCTGACAATAAAGTCTATATTCAGATCTCTGAAGGACTGCCTCGTGGCTCTGCTGACATGTTGGATACAAGTAGTCCTCAGTTTGTTGAAAGAAAGAAGCAGGGCAAAAAGGGCAAATTTCACTTTCTGATTGTTAGGGTTGGGGCTGTTTTGGGGGTGTTTTTTGTTACCTGCAGTGTTTTGTAGGAATGCCAAAAGTACGGGAATAGGTATAGTAAGTTTTTTTTTAATTGAAAGATAATTATTTGGGGTTTATCATTATGAAATGAAAATTCTCTTTGGACAATGATAAAAGAATATCATGCAACAAAATGGGATTTTTTTTTCACTAAGGAATTATCCTTAGTTTAATGACTAAGATTTTGTTATTAATTAACCTGAGTTAATCTGGAAAACAAGGAAGTTGAGCTCCCTCTGTAAAGTCATTTGCTAAAGGAAATAGGCCTGGATGTTATCTTAGAAAGACAGAAGGGAAAAGGAGTATATGCAATTTTCCAATTAATAATATGTGAGACAAAATCATACCATGAAAATATCAGAGAGAAATTTAGGCCAGGCCATATCTCTAACATATTCTTCTGAGACTTCCCCCAGGTCTGGAGGAGTGTAATGTGCCTTCAAGGAGTTCAGGGCTCCCAAAAGGGTTTGTAAACTGGCCTGTGGAGAGATAGCAGGTTGTTTTACTTGTGGCCTCACCCATCACCTGTCAGGAAGCTTTTTCATGCTGGGAACTGTTGCAGTAGTGGGACTGCTCTTGAGCCTTAAATTGGCCCTTACCAAAGAGCAGCATGTCTCTATCTGTACTTCTTCCCTGAAGTGTCTCAGGTTATTCCTCTGAATCCTTCCTTCCAAAGCAGATAGTACCTCTTTTTTATTACAGAACATGGAACATAAAACATCTTTTTTATTGCTATTCTGTTTCAAGTCCCAAAGGTTTTGCTTATGATGAGGAACATGACATCCAAAACATTTCATAACTTCCTGAAGAAATTTGAAGTCTGTAATTTTCACTGACTTCTAACACAGCAGAGAATTAAACAGATTTAGAGTCCAGCTCACAGAGGGACTCAGGGAACACAGAGCTGAGCGGTGCTCGAGGAGGGGCCTGCAATGAAGGTTACACACCTGTAACCTAGGGAAAGCAGCAGATCTAAGATGCCTTGGCCCTCTGTACAGTCACAAAACTTAACTGGAAGGAAATCTCAAAGAGAGAAATAGGATTTCTTCTTTCCTCTTTTCAGAGATTAGCATTTTTCCCAGCTGTAGATCTTTCCCAGTGGTAGGTACTGAAGAGCCAAGCCCTTCTCTTTCTTAATCAGAGAAAGCAGAAATGTGCCATGTCCCTCTTCACTACTTCCAATAGCCAATGGTACAGTGATGAAAGTAACCACTGAGAGTGTACATGCAGGGTACAAATCAGTCCTTTGCCTGAGCTGAAGCAGGTCTTTGAAGGTTGTTTCATTTTCTCAGAGAAATATGTTAACCACAGGATATAGGGCAATCCAAGGAGCATCTGGAAGCCTTCCAGACTAGGAGGTCTGCCACATGGGCGCTCTATCAAGCAGGCTGCAGTTCACACTCTCTGACCCAACACATTTCCCCATCTGTGCACAAGAGAAAACCTTCAAAGAAGGGAGCAGGAAAGACCAACTTTAAAAACCACTATAGCCTAGAGAAAAATTATGCTTAGTGACACATTAAGAGACCAACAGCCAAGCAAGAATGAAAGTTTTCTGTGCATCTTAAGTATGTTGACTTACTGGGTGTAAGTGAAGGAGTTTACAGTGGAAGACAGCTTCTCCCATTACTGCCAGGGGTGTGGTATATATTCTAGTATTGCCAAGTGCTGTCGTAGCTGCCAGTTCCCCATGCAGATCAAGATTGTACCCAGGCCTGAGTCTACCTTCCAGGTAAAAGCTCTAATGGCACTAATGATGTAATGAGGGGGTTCGCTCCTATCTCTGCTTTGCCTTTTTCTTCCATTAGACACAATTCCAGAAAACCAATGTGATCAGGCTTTGTAAAAGCCATAACTATGGGCAGGGAACACTTAACTTTTAAATTCTACTGTTTTGTGTGGAAAACAAAGAGTTATGCCAAAAACTTTAAGTGGATAGTGTGAGAAAGTGTTAGCGATCTTAACACTCAAAAGTTGAACCAAGTGGCACATTTGGGCATCATTAGTTAAACTAAGATAGCACCTTGGGTTTAAATCATTAGATTACAAGAGAGATGAAAGTCTAAAATACATACATAAAACCAGACTTAAAATGCAGTGTTTTTTCAAAAGAAAATAATCCTTAATTTCCCACTCAAAATCTGAAGTGTATCTCACCTCATAAACACTCAAATTGTTGAAAAAATACAAGCAGTGAGTTACAGTGGTGTGAGGAAAAATGGACAAGAGAAGACATGAAGACGGTGGCAACGGACTTCTGCAAATGAGGCTATTTCTGGTTGTAAATTATTTTAATAAGACACAAAAGAAAGAATCTGCTTCCAATATAATGGTGGAAAGTCACTGTTAAGCTTACTGCATCTTACTAGAGCTAGATGCTGCTAAAAGCTTTTGGAATTTTTGGGTCAAACCTTGTGCTCACCTCGTATAATCTCAACAGTATCTCAGAGTGGTTCAGAGTTCAGTCCTGTTTAAAAAAAAGTTTATAATCAATGAGCCTGTGAAATCTAGACTCCTAACTTCAGAAGGTTAAACCTTCTGTTGGCTTCACCTTTTCAAAGATTTCAGGACCAAATAAGAGTCTGTGGTCCATGCAGCTGCAAGGGAACCAAGCAATGCTCCATGCTTATTTTCTAATCTTGTTTGCCACAGTAGATAAAACAGCCAATCTTCATGCACACATACACACATGATAGGCACACTGTTAGTGAGATATCACAGACCATATTTCAGATGCAGCAGTAAAATTCTAATAATATTGATCAAAACTGAGCAAAATTAACTCAGAGGGGGGGGAAGAAAAGATCCTACATTGCAATTTATTATTCTGTTAACTAATCTATCAAAAAAAGGAACACTTGCACCCTTTGAAACTACACTGGCCATTTTTCTTCCCATATAAAATCAATATATATTTATATAAATAGCTAGGTTACAGTTAGAAAATGAGTTTTAGATAACAGAGCTGAAGCTTGAGAGTTGGGTTGTTGATACAGCAAGTGCCAAGATTCCTTTAACCCACAGACACACTGAAAATTGCACAGAGCTGCAGAAAAGAGTAAGAGGGAAGGAAATCTCTGTAAAAGAGAAATTTCAGTCTGCTGTTGGATCCCTTTGACAAAAGAGCTTCACGTTTTGAGTGGTCCTTGTGCTATTAGGAGGATAAGGAGCTATTTCCTGCAGGTTTTCTTCTTGAAAGCCTGAACTTTCCCTGTGGGAATTTTTTGTACAATTATTAAATACTTTGCAGGCCATTGTACACTAGCTTGCCAAATTCTTCCTTCTTGCTAACTAACAGAGATAAAAGGTATCTGTGGTATTTTGAGAAAAGAAGTTTTAGCCCTTTTTCTCCCTCTACAGTGAATGTTAGGAATTTTTCACCTTTATTTTGATCTTCCCCAGATTGCTGCAGTTATGAGCTAGATTGTGTCCAGAGCAAGAAAACTGTGTATTGTCTAGGAATCTGCATTGGCCAACTGTTACCTTCCTAAGTTCTAGAAAAAAATATCTCTTAGAGTTTAAACCCATCACAATAATCTGCACAGCTGTTGGAACACCAAGCATAACAGTGGTGGAGAAAAGCAAAGGCTGCTTCCTCTCTGTGATTGCGATCTCTATTGCATCTCATTCACACACATCATGGTACAGAAACAGAGACCACATCAGTGGTATGCAGTTTCAGGGAGAGGCTGCCACAGCATGCACAGTGTTGCTCAAAGAGAGACAGTGTTGAAGTTCTAGTGCTAGATCTCTAGTATAGTCTAGAAGAAATTACAAAATGAAAAAAAAAAAAAGGGAAGAAGAAAAAAAGCATTTGTCTCAGAATCCAGATGCACAAACTATCCTTTCTGAGTTGGACTGCAGATTCACAGGCAGCCTGCTTTATAGCCATCCTCACCTTCATCCTGAAACATTCAAAGAATAATGGCAAAACTACCCAATATGATGTGATATCTTTCCAGTAAAAGTGTGCGCACAACAGACACTTGCAGGTGAAGTCTACTGAGGACATGAGAATACACATGTTCTTCAGAGAGGACCTGATCTTCTATAGAAATAAAGCAGAAATGATTAATGAATTGAGCAGGCTGACAAAAACAGTTCTTTGGACTTAGACATAGGCAAACTTTAAAATTAAAGACTGTAAAATTTATTTTTTATTAAATATGAATATATATATGTATATGTATAATGTGTGTGTGTATATATATATATTCATTAAATATATATGCCCACTGGTGAAAACTGCACATTCAAACATTAAGGTCCGTTTCTTTCATTCTAATAGCTCAGACCTGGGACCTCTTACACCTCCTCTGAAGAGTGGGCTGTAGCTGGGAGAAGTGAGAGTTGAGCTAAGAAGCCCATGACACCTCTGGTAGCATCAGAGTTCGTGGTGCAGGATCCAGGCTCAGCATTGTGCACCAGGTCAGCAACCTCCTCCCATTCCCCACCTTTCCCTCTGAGCTTGCCTTCCTGCCTTGTGCTCATCAAACAGTCAGAGATCAACAGTGGTGCACAAAACCCTAAATGTTTGTTATATGTGGACATATTTCCAGACAAAGTGCAGAAAATTCCCATTGTTTTGCATTAATTAAAACCCTTGCTTAACAAGCACTTGTTTGCAATTCTGTAAATTTCTTTGCTTTTCATTAGTGCAAAATAATAAGAAATAAGCATGTGCACTTTTGACACACTTCATCTTAGGAAGTCAGACTACTTCAGAAATATTAATTAATCTAACACCTCATTTATTTATCGGAAGCCATTAAATGTTCTCAAGTCAGAAATGGTGCTGTACTGTCAGAGTAGCTCGTGTTGGTGATCTCAGCCAGTGTGCCTGGGATTAATCATTCTGTTCCAAACAGGCCATGGCACATAATTTGTTAAAGTTGACATAAATTAATACTATTAATTATTGTAAGTGGCTTTAGACCTCATAAGCGCAAAAAGCTTCCTTTTAGATTGTTGTTTAGTTTATTTTTTTAATAATGAAATTGCATTAAAGAAATTGAGAATAAAAATATATTTTTCATAATATATGATACCTTGTATTTCAACAAAAGAATAAGTTCTATGAGTTTCTGAAGAGTTGCTGTGGAATTAAGCACATCAGCCTTTTTCCCAGATTAGACTCAAAGCAGCGAGGTTAACAACCTAATCCAATAGTCAGCGCTTTTGAGGATATCCTTTTATACTGGCTTCAACCAGATCAAGATGGGATCTGATGCAGTATATCCTCTTTTCAGAAAACCAGTTGTTAACATATACTTAAACCGTGTTGCTTAAGAGCACCTCTGAAAAGAGATTGCCTTGAAAGTATGCTTAAGGTTCAATATGTGCTCAATTACTTGGGTGAACTTCAGGACTTTAAAGAATTTAAAACATTTTTACAGGAGTCCAGAAATTAGAAGGATTCAGGCAAGTAATTAATTGCATTTGAGAAATGGCTCTCTCATGTAACATGCACAAGTGAAGAAAAAATAAAAGACTGAGTCTTTTTAGAAATGTGATACTAAGGGTAGTAAAATTATGTGTGATGGAGAAAGAATAATCTTTAATCTAGATAACAAAACAAGCCTTTCAGTCTCCTGTTACATAGAGGTATCTGGATAAGGGATGGAGATACCTATGGAAACTGAATAAGACTCAAATGAGAAAGCTCCAGTTGAAAGTCTTATTTCAGCAAAATTTTACCAATACAGTGGACCCTCCTATCTTTCTGTTAGACCTGGAAATAGTGTGGAGTCCTGTAATTCTGCTCTGGAGCATCCATGCTCTGTGCCATGCAGAGTGAGGCGGGCTCCAGGACAGAGGCTGCCTTCAGTTACTCCATTGCATGGATATGCTCTGGAAGGCTCAAAGTCCCTCACATAATGCAGAATCAATGGATCCAGGAGGAAGAAAATTCCCACAGACCTTCTCCCACAGTTGCATGTATGACATTTTTTTTATAATCATCTGTGGTGTACAATGATCCTGTGTAGGCTATAGGTTCTGAGTACATGTGTTACTTGCAGATGCCTAAATGATAGTTTAGATCTATTTCTAAGTGCCTGAAGTAATCTTCTTAACAAGGCAAGTCAAATTAAACTTCATATATCACGAAAACTGAAGAGAAAAGGATTAACAAAACTAATTGTTGGAATAAGTGGAAGAAAAAATAGAAAACCACCTACTGGAAAGTTGAGGAGTGCAAAGATAATTCTTTGCTGAAGGAACTGAAACCATTTTATAAAATTGCTCTGATGTGTCTTTGAAACTCCATTTCACATAGAGATAGTAATCTTGATTCTCAGCTGGTATAAACTGTCAGGGATACGTTGAAGCCAATTTCTCCAGCTTCTGATCTGGCCCAGAGTTATAATCTACTGCTATCTATACTAATATCATCTATATGGGGATCAGGATGAAGTGTATGTGTCTGCTTATAGCTTTGTATCTGACAAAGACACAAAACTATGCTAACATAGAAGAGAAAAATATGTAGTACAGAATAAAATTAATACTGATGGCTGAAAAATTCTGTATATTTGATAATGTGCTGGTTATTCTTTAGTTTCTGGTTTTATTCATTTAAGAGATGCCTTTTTGTTGTAGTAACATATCTAATGTACTGCTAGTGTTTCATGTAGAAGACATAAAATACATGATGCAGTCAGGGTAATGGCACTTAAGTACGATCTTTGCCCTGTTTTTTGGGAACAAAAAATGCTATGTTTTCCTCCTTTAGAAATCAAAAAATTTGCAACCAGTCAGTTGGAATGCAAAGGCTAATGCACACAAGTGACCGAGGTTTACTTTGCAACATTTTGCCAACAGTCTTGCAGAGCCTCATAGCTCACAAATAGGTTTCGTATGGTGTCTTCCGCTTGTGGAAAGTGTGTATGTGTGTGTGCACGTGTGTGCCTGTTATCCTAAGGAAGTCTTACAAGTCTTCTACATGTGGATGTAAGTTTCGTGTTGCCAGACAGCAGGAACGCAGGTCTGGAGATGTGGAGTGCAATGATACTGGCTGCATGACTGCTGCCTGAAGTGAGAGATTCCAGTAACTTGCCCTGCTGTTATGGGAAACGTCATATGTAATTCCAGTTTTGACAGATTTTTCTGTAATTGGTGTTTGGCTATCGGACGCACCTTTTGCTTGAACAAGATGCTGCCCCTCAGGCTGCTATCTGTCAGTCTGCGGCAGTGCTGCTGCCTCTGCTTTTGTGCTAATGCCACAGCCCGTGCAGCTCTGCATGGGAACTGTGTGGGAAACTGACCCACCTCAGCATAAAAGGCCTGTTTTTCAGTTGGATCTAGCACAGATTCCTATGCCAGATCAATGAATGGCTGTAGAAATGTTTGTGCCAGTATTGGTGGTGGGAGAGTCAAAGAGTCGGAAGCAAGTGCCTGGGGAAGGAGTGGCAGCTTCTCAAGGCCACTCAGCTGATGCAAACTCACCCACTGACCAGCTCTAGTGTGTGTGTGTACTTAATCAAGCAGATTGAAATGACTGCATAAGGCACAAGACAAAGGAGGATGTAACCTTTTCTTCTGATCGTAAGCTGCAAAATAGACTATTGTTGCTGGAATGCTGGAGCTGCTGTAGCACTGCCTCCAAGCCCAGGCAAAGTCTTGATGTGCTAAACGCAACTGTGAGGACTTGTCACTGGTACTGACTTACCAGTCGATTTACCTACTGTGTATTTTTACTATATTTTTTACATATTTTTAACACAACTGCCACCATTCAGCATGTGGAGTATGTTCTGGCATGCATTTTACAACAGCTGTATAGCCACTGCATTAGCAGGCAGGCAGTTTGAAACAATATTTGAAAGACCTGTAAGCAAACTCTAAAATTTGAAATTAATTTGCTTTGAATAGATTTGGCCTGAAGATGGATAGAAATCTGACCTGTACAAGTCAGCTTTAGCTCCACTGGTACTTGCAGTCACTCTCATTCTGGCATTAAGCAACCACAGTTCTTGCACTGGTGATATGAGTGAGATGTGTATAGGCAGTTCTTTAATGAGATCTGATTCATTTTAAAAGGAATATCATAACTAGGAAAGGATTTTTGCTAGATACATGGTGTTCAAAGTTTGGTCCTTAAAATCACCTCTTCTTCTGGAAAATTCTGATATCAGAATATGATTAACTGTGCTATTCCTGTGGTATCTTATTTCAGGAAGTCCACAACAGTGCCATGGAAGTGGGAAAGTATTATTTTACATCGCATCCAGATTTAATTTCAAGATGTATGCTGACAGCCTATGTTACTTCTTCTGTCATAATAAAATAAAGTAATCAAGTTTGGAAAACTTCAAATATGCTTTTTACTTGATCTTTAGAGCTGCTGAAAATACTTTTACAGTCAGAAATACACCTTTGCTTGTGCCGAAATAATAGAGAGCTACTGGCCTTCTAGCTCTTTCCTAGTGTGCCAATGGCTACTTGGTGGACATTTTTTCTTTTTGTCAATATAAAGTCCATACACATTTTTTATTCCAGCACAGTCCTCCCTAAAGCCGAAATATTTTTTCTGAATAGGACTGATTCAACATGTCAGGGATTAGATCTGTATTTGTTTAGTGCCAACAGTGTGTTCAGTACCGTCAAGTATGTAACTGTTTCTATCTCAGGCATTAAAAACGTTTTATATACTCTAGTGTCTACAGACTAATTCAAATAATTCCATGTTTTTTGATGAAAGACGTTCAGATTTTCCTTAGAACTGTAGCAAAACCATAATTTCAGGATGGGATTTCAAAACTATTGTGAAAAAGTGATCTTTCCCCTTCCCCCCAGGTCCTACAATGAAGTCCTGACTTCTGAATTGGCCCTGCTTTAAGGAGGAGATTGGACAAGATGACCTCCACAAGACCCTTTCCAACCTAGGTTGTTTATGATTCTGTTTTTATGAAAAAGAAAACCTTTAAGAAAAACCTTATTTGCAGTATGATTCATTTGAAAAGCATGAGCAATTTTTCAGGTAGCATCTATTTATAGTTACTGGATAGTCTCAACATTTTAAAGGCAGTTCAGAGCATTTCTACTGCTCAGTTCTTCAGCCTAGAATAAATGGCAAATATTTCTCTTTTGGCTTTACCTCAGAAAAAGGTAGTGTTGTATTGATATATGGAAATCGGCTCCTGATTTCTGAATAGAATAGAGCATGCGTGTCCTTAATCAACCACGGTGCTCTTAAGTCACTTGTGTAATTTTAGAGCCATGACAAATAAATATATATTGAGGCACTGCAGTTTATGAATTAATTGTTCCAAGCAACTACTAAGACTAACATTGAAGAGGTGATCCCCCTGTATCAGAGATATAGCAAGTACCTGGTAACAAATACATAATACAGAAACAAGTGTATGACAAATAATCAAAGTAAGTATATTGTTTGCAATATACTGGTATATTTAATGAGCCAAATCCAGTCCAAAAAAAAATAAAAATGGTTGTTTCAGTTTGTCCTTTGAATTGTAGTTTAATAATAGAGACAAAAACAGCTGAGTAGGGAAATTAACCCGTCAATCAAATTGTGATACCTTTACTTTCAAAAAGCATTTTATACCACAAATAGTTCTATTAATTTGTTATAACAGACAGGTGAGTATTATAGTTAAGTCATACAGCCTTGAGGTTGTAAGTGGAGACCCGAGGCAAGATTAGCTTTAGTATCACAATTTTTTCAATTGATAGGTTGGAAATAAACAGTCTGCTCTCAACAGAAACACTGAGGAGAGCAGGATGTTAAGTTTTATTGTGTATCCTGTTCTTAAGACTCCTCAGTATTACTTTAAAAACTTTCAGAGTCTTCTGCAGGCTTTGTGTGAAGAGAAAATAGTCACAGACAGCTATTCTTTTGCTTGCTGAAAATTAGTATCAAGCACTTCTACAATACAGTCTAGACAGGAAATTGCCTTGTCCTTCAGCAGAAAATTGATTAGGTAATTCATTACATCAGTCATCTAAGACACTCAATTCCTTTGAAAATTTGTTTTCTGTGACTCTGATAAAGGTAAGATCTATAGATCTTCTAAGTAGCTGAATCATCTTAGGCTGGATGTTTCACACATGTTTTCTTAGGACAGCAATTCTTCTCTGCAGCTAAGCCAATTGAAGAAAAACATTAAACTCACCTGATGCTTATCTGTAGGGTGCTCAGGATACAGGACAGAATAAGCCTCCTATAAAGAACTTCTGATACTTCTGTTCCTCTTCAGCTCACAATCAGTGGCTTTTGTTCATGTCTGAAATGCTTGCACTCCCCCAGGAGAATGCTCTCAGTGGAACCTGAATCTCCCTGAGGTAGTTTTTTTTCATTGCCATCTATTGATTTACATTTAAGTGTGTGGATGACAACATATACATTAACTCTGTAGGTCTACTCAGAAAAATTATTGCTTACATGATGCATTCTTCTTCTGATGCATTAGTGTTTGCGTGTTAATCACAATTATCTCACTTCCGGTGTTTGCAGTCTGCATGTCACATAAGTGAAGCTAACAATGTGCCCCATGGATTCCAGTAAACAGAAAAAAACTACGTCAGAGAGTAAAGAAATGTAGCAGTTTATACCAAATTATGATCAAGAAGAATTCAGAGGACAGGGAAGTAAAAACAGAACAATAAATGGGCTGAATGTGTGTATACAACATGGCAAAAAGGAGAGCAATTAACAAACTAGTTTTTTTAAAAGTAGTAAACACTATAGAAGAAACAGGTTTTTAAAAAAGTATTTTAAACAATTATTCACAAAAAGGTTTTGTCCTTTTTTCCCTCTAAATACATAGCTTTACAAACTTGATTCGGACAGTAAGTAATTCTAATAAATGCAGAAAAAAGTTCTGAAGAAATGTTGTGAATGATTAACATATCCTTCTAGTGTTCTAACACCAGAAAATCTCGAAACTGGAAATTAAACCAGCTAGACTTGTAAGAGGAAACAGATTTACCACATTTCATTGCCAAAACCAATTCAGAATCTAGGACAAATTTACAGTATAAGTAATTAAAAGAAGATTGTATTATGTAATGATTTTTAAGCGAAAAACTTGACTTGACTGACTGTTGGCATTTTACCACGGCTGAAATCTACCTTATTTAGTTTACTGGCTTACACTTTTGCTCCCCATAGTTGCTCATTTGTCCAGACTCAGTCTACAAACCAAAGTCTAGTTGCTTAAAATTAAAGTCAGGCACTTAATATTAAGCCACTAATAACAAAATAGAAAGGAAACAGAAAAAAACCCCAAACAACCAAAACCAAACCAAACAAACCCCAAATGCATCAGCTTGGGAAAATAACAGAACGAACAATGAGAATAAATAAACCTAGTCCTTAACCGGCTTTAGGTGGTCCTGCTTGAGCAGGGGTGTTGGACTTGATGACCCCCGGAGGTCCCTTCCTACCTCAGCTGTTCTGTGATTCTATGAAAACACTCCCTTTCTGCAAAGTTAGTTTGCCAATTAAAGTAGCTTCTAATGGAGTGTTCCACAAGCTATGCCTCTTCACTTGAGCAATTTCCTACTTGTTAAAAATGTTTTTGTACATACATCTGAGTTCCTCAGTCCGGAGGTAAAGATACATTTATATTCTGGGAAGGTGACAATGAAGGCACTGGTGAAAAAGCTATGGTAAAAAAAAAAATAACTGCAAACGAAACTCTCCGTTTAGCCATAGTTTTGTCTCCTCACAACAAAGGTAAGCAGCACTTCTCCACTTTGGGTTTCTGCAAAGGAAGTAGCTCTTCACCCTGTTCAGTGACAGAAAGGAGCAGATGCCTTCTCATCCTTCCAAGCTTTTGGTCACCACTTTCTTACTAATCTGGAGAGATGACTTGTCAGTAATAGTTACAATTTGTGGCTGAAGCACCATGCTAGCACCGAATTATACAGGGAAATAAAACTTAGATTGACTTGATTTTCCTGACACTAACATAAGGAAAAAAAAATATATTTTTTTTTTCACTACGGGTGAATTGAGAGGACTTCCATCTGAGGAACACACTTCTCAATAACTATCCCATTTTCTTCATTTTAGCAGCAAATTGTATACTGGAAAAAGGAGGAGAGCTATGGGTTTTTCCTCACTTGTTTTAGCTGAATTTCCAAGGGCAGTACCACACTTGCAGCACTTGCTTAGTGGAGTAGGCAAGGTAAGAAAGTATCCTTCAAAAAAAAAGTGAAGCAATCAAAAGATAAGAGAATGTGAGAAGTGGCAAATTAAACATAATGACACAAATCACAGGCCAACCATAAATGTTTTAGGGACTATTTGCTAAACGCATAAAAACTAACAGCAAACACTTCCTCGAAGCCATTCTGGGTAGGGAACCTCCCTCGGAGTCATTAAAGCCAATTGACATATCAACGAAAGGGTAAATTACAGCAGAAAAAACAAAGGGATTCTTGCATGTTTCCTAGTCTTGGAAGATCTAAGGGATTCACACTCCAGAAGTCATCTTTGCAAGGACATATCATAAGATCTGTTTTAAACTGAAATGTCTGTGGAGGAGGTTATAGAACAAATTTACAAAATGAACAGTAGAAAACTGCCAGGACCATATGGTATTTACCCAGGAGATCTGAAAGAAATTGAGGATGAAATAGCTGAACTACTATCTTCCTGAAAACTGCCTCTCTACTAAAGATATGGAAGGTGGCGACTAAGACAGTAACCTTTTACAAGCAGCTCAATTAGAGTTTCTGGGATTGCAGACTAGTTATTTTGATTTCTGAGAGGTAATACTCAACGTGAAAAAAATAATCATAACTTACACACAGGGTAATAAACTCTGTACTAGCTTCTACCACTCAGGGAAAAAAAGGTTTTGTAAATGTAATGCATAATTCTGTGAAAAAGTCAGCTTTATGTTCAGTAAAAGTCAAAGAAGCAACTACAAAATAAGACAGAGTTTTTACATATTACACTTGTTCTTCAGCATATGAGACCCTTTGCAAAACACACACCAAAAGTTGCTGGATTTGGTTGGTTTTGTTTGTTTGTTTTATTTGTTCTGGTAAACATATTACCTCTATTTCCTAGCCATTTGCTTTCATGCTTCCTTGGGCCACTTCAGCAAGAACAATGCTACCAATAAAAAAAGCAGGAAACTATTACTACAGGAATACAGAACAAAACAGCATGTCAGCTATGTCCGCTTTTAAACATTGTGTTACATTTCTGGTCTTCCCTCCTATCTCTCATCCCCAGAAGGGACAGAGCAGAACTAGAAAAGGTTCAAGGAAGGACAATAACAGTGATCAAAGAGTTGAAAAGGCTTCCATAAAAGGAACAACTTGTTTAGGACTGTTCAGACAGGGACAGACAACTTGATTTTCTATGACTATCATGGCCAGGAGAAGGTGAACAGTCAATGACTTTTTTCCTACAAAAGCTAGTGAGAGCTCAAATGCTATTTTTGAGGAGTAGGTTAAAAATGAACAAAATTACTTATACTGTGGAACTCTACATTTTGATATTAAAAGTGTACAGTTGTTCATAAAACTAATTAACGGAGGAAAAATCCACCAGATACTATAAGCATAAAGATAATACCTCTCAGGAATCTGCAGAACCACTAATCACTGGAGATTGAAAAAACATAGTGGGAAGTACTGGCATATTCTGGAGTGGTTTTTACACCGTTACCAGGATTGGTCAATACCAGTGTTATTGGCCACTGTTGAAGATGTCACACTTCTGGATGATAAGCTATGCTTACAGTCCCTCATTTGCATATAGGGATACCCCTAATACAAGGTTATAAGGGATATCAAGGTTAATTTCTGAAGTCCCTTCTGCCCTGGAGTGTGAGCAGAGTCTCAGTCAGAATCTTCCTTCTGTTTCTCTTAGGCATAAATGTGGCTAGATTTCACATATGAAGGGAATGGCATGGCTACTAGTAATATTTAGCCTTTCAAGAATGCAAACTACTTCATCAGATTTTTTTAATATATGAAAAGTGTTGGTCTTTAATAAATTATTGTTCTGTGTTAATTGCACACAACATCATGCCTCTGAGGAAGTGTGTGAAATTTGGTGTATCTTGAAGAGAAGACAGAGCAAACCCAAAACATTCCAAAATGCCCATAAGGAAAACCTGTGCCCAGGAATCATCTGAGTGAGAGTGAAAAAAAAAAAAGATGTAAAAATTTTCAGTCTTTCCTGTAGTCAGATTTTTTCAGCATACAACAAAATTAGATCTCCTTTAAGGCTTAGTATCTGTGGACATTACATAGTTATTAATTCCATCAGGAAAGGGATTTATCAGTGTAACTCTGTTGTCAAATTAGAGCTGAAATTTTAAATTAGAAAGACTTCCTGATGTGTTTTAAGTGTGGCCATTTCCCACACACATTTTCTGATTAAGGTGGTGGGAATAAAATTCTCCTTCACAGTTTGCACTTTGCTGATGAGTATTTGACTTTCATGACAACCCTTGGTTTTTTTAAGGGTAGAAATGAATGCAAACTATTATTTTCTGCTTGTTGCTTGAGACCTTACAGGAATCAATTGCACGCTTTTTGGTTTCTAGCATCAACATTTAAACAAGCAAACAAAAAACCTTGCACAACTGGCAACTTCTTTATCAGCCCCCAGTTGCTGTGAATCAGATGACTGGAGTCTCATCTCACTTTTTCTTCTTGGAGACAATCCCTATTAAAAAAAAAAAAGTTGCATGGACCAGTAGCTGGTGACCTATACATGAATTGAAAAGCATGCCATTACAGGAAGAATTAATAGAATATTTAGGAAATAGAAAGACAAGATTTCTTTCTTCAACCTTGGGCAAATCGCTTATTTAACTGTTCCTTTCTTTTCGTCTGTCTTTTTTTGCCAGCTTTATATTTATGCCAGCAGATGTATATTGCCAACAATGCAACTCCTACTCTGCAGTTCAAAAATTTCTGATAACTATCAGGATGTAGAAATTAGTACAGCAGTCAATATCGGTCTGGCTGGACCTCTGTGATTCAGAGAGATTTCTCCTAGCCATTAGACACCAATTAGTTACAATGTTGCAGTCTAGTTTAACATCAAAACTGGAAAGTTTTGAATCTTTCATTGTGGTTTGGACACAACTAGTGGCAATACTAGTCATGTGGTAATGGGGAGAAAATTTTCATTTATATTTGCAGGACTCCATGTGTTTTCTGATTCTGAAAGGTGATGAGCAAGTAGCTTTTACATCTGAGTTTGGGCTGGGTCCTTCCAGGTGGTTGAGAGGTTTTCTGAATTCAATCTTTTGAAAACTCCTCAACTGAATTTAATTTTTCTCTTTAACCACAGCCCCCATTCAGCAGACTTACTGAAGAGAAGGCAGATAATCGCTACATCAGTTCCCTTTTGCTGGGAAAAAAACACCTCTGTGAAGCAAGGGGTGAAGCTAGCAAAGAGAAATTCAGTGTACATTTTTTTAAATGCCAACTAATGTCTGTGTAGCCCAAGAGGGCTTAATTTCACAATGATGTTAGTTTGACTCATTTCATGACAACTATTTTTTCAAGTTGCTTTTTAAAGATGAAATGTTCTATGAAAGGTGCACAGCTCTGGCAACAAGCTAATAGGGAACAGCCTGCTACAGCCCATAGTATATGAGCCCTCACTTGCCAATCTAACAGTCATTCCCTGTTGGTATGATTGGATTATTTCATTGGATTATTTCCCAGACGGGCATTAATGTGTTTGTAGGGCACATTCAGTTAAAGGGTCAATGTTTATTAAAGCTGCAGATATTGCATTTGCTCTGAGCATGTAATTAAAACTGCAGATTGCTCTCTGTTTTGCCTTTCATACAGTAGGCTGTATCATAAAACAGCTCTGGATGATTTTGCCACCTGTTTTTGTCAGGAGCTTTAAAGTAGATTATAATATAGGCTTCTCATATGAAATGAAATAGTATTTTCCCAGAAAGCTAAGGTTTTAAAAGGTTATGATTTACATTGTAGGCAGGGAAATCCCATGTTCCCTCAAAGACCTTTGCCCTGGTTATGGATTTGTTGTACCTTTCTCCCACCAGAGCTTTCTTCTTCTGCTATTTAATCTGGGGGGAGAAATCTTCAGTGAAATAAACATGACTTAGGTCCATAATTTCTAAACAGCTTATACTGCACATAGCCGTTCTTGTTTAAAAGCAAGATTCTGATTATATTGTGATTCAATCATACTTTTTATTGTGACCAATATTAGTAATGCTCATTGTTTTACAATTGTCCCTCCCTAAAATATCAATTGTATCTATTTTCAGGAATATATAAAATAATTTTCTTACCTATCCTGTCTTATCCAATTCCCTTTTGCATTTTATTTTATATATTCTAAGATTGTTTCAGCTCAATGGTGAATGAAATTATGGTTCTTCTACATAATATATATTATGTATTAGAAATTAACCATTGAGATCAAGCAATCTTTTATCAGTAGTTTTATTAATATTAAGCAGTAAAGTTCCAGGCATTAAAGTGCTATGTTCATTCCTCCAATTAACCATTTCTACCATACGAATACTGTATTCAGAGGCTTTGTTTCCCTTATTCTATCTTCAGAAGAAAGTCTCAGAGGCACATGCCCGTGTTCAGCCAAGAAGAAATCTGCAGACCTGAAAAATGAAGGCAGAAAGACTTCTTGGTTTTCAAAGTAACCTTTTGACCATATGTCATTAAGAGGCTAGATCTCCTCTAAGACCCTCTTCCAATTGCACAAGCTTAGCGCAATTCTAGAAGCTTATCATGTCCAATCACCCTAAAAGAATCCTAATCAGGCCTTAGGCTAAAATGCTGCTTTGACAGAAAAGCTGGACAGTAAGTAAGATGTTGCATTTGCTTCAGCAGACAGCATTGTCAAATAACCACATTTCCAACTTCTGGAGTTAAAATAGATGGAGTGCTTTTGAAAATTTGGGTCAGTCTTTTGTTCCCAGACAGGCAGACAAGTTAGGCCTGCAAGTAATTCTTTGACTGTAGCCTCGACTCATACTAAAGTGTTTGAATCTGCAAGATGAGCCTGCATGGACTACATTCAGGAATGATGCTTTGCATTAGACATTTTTTTAAAGAGTGTCCTTCAAAGCTGTTCATATTGTCCATCCTAGGAGTATAGGACTTCATCAGGACTCCTGAACGAGCACTTCCCTCTCTGAGGGACTGACTCAATTAATGCATTAGGCACTGGCCGTGTTATGGCAAAATTGACAGTAAAGCTTTCACGATATTTTTTTTTCTTTTGGGTGACCAACAGAGTTTGAAAGCATAAGAAGGCATGATGCTTAACTGACTTGAATTGGTATTTTAGGCCCTGATCTTCTCACATGTTTCATGCACAGCCACTGTGAAATGTAAACTGTCAAAAGCAGGTTGGGTTTACCTGCAACAAATCAAGAAAATATATTTTCTTTCGTGTCAACTTGTTTTGTTTTTCATTATTTCTTTTCCTAAAGGATGACGGTTGGGCCCCAAATCACAAAGCGTGTGACTAATATGATTAGAAAAATGATGGGAACATTCACTTCTATTTTTTAATTCAAATGGCCACGTATGGTAACCAGCCCATGAGTTTAGCTACCTCTATGGAGATTAGCATGTAAAATCAGTGGATTGAACCAGCACCATTGAAATACGAGAGAAGGCTGCCCACTAAAGTTTCCTTTGCATTGGCTGCTGCACCAGATTCAGAGCAGCCTGTGGAGGTTTGGGGAATTGCTTCTTTCCTGAAAGTTGCTGAAAACACACAGGAGTGAGTTGATCATGATGTGGAAGTGAGAGAAACAGAGGCTCAACAGCACAAGCAGAGAATGAGTGGATATCCAAGAAGAGCACCCACCTCACTGGGCCTTAACTGTGATGGAAAGCAGCAAGGGGTAACAGTGGAATTTGTTGCAGTCCAGTAAGTCTCCACTTTGCAGGACTGAAGGTGTGATAGAAGTAAGGGGTCTGCCCAATAATGACATCTGGGGCAGAGGTGAAATTTGTTTATAGATCTTTTTCAAATACATAGCAGATAAAAC
>NW_010169056.1:0-2090 GCF_000695765.1 Mesitornis unicolor
AAATAAAATAAAATAAAATAAAATAAAGCAAGATAAAATAATTCTCACTATCTGTTCTGCCAGATGGAACTACCTAAAACTCAGAGAATGTATCAGGAGAAATCTGCAATTACCAATGAAAATTGTTTAGTTTATCTGTATTCAAATTCTGAACTTGAATACTCTTTCAAAATAGCCACCTGAATAAACTAAAAGTACTTCAATTTACTTTTAACATTCCCTACCTAAGATAATCGCATATGGGTCCGACTGCTCTTGGGAAATACTCATCTTTTTCCCATTAGTTACAGAGGAAACAGTGTAACTATCAACATTTCAGATTTTTAGGATGAATTCAAGGATTAGGAGTGTGAAACTATAGTTATACACAAACCTAGACAAGTTTCGGTTTTGACAGAGCTGAGCACCTACATTTTGTCTTATGACCAGCCTTGTTTATGATTAAGAAACTATATGTTCTTGCCAGTAAGTACCTATTTCTGGATGGTGCCATGATATCAGCTGCATGCCTGTGCTAAAATTATTCATCAGATAGAGCATGAGATAGCCTTTTTCCACATGAACTGAAGCACCAGATGTATCCAATTTCCTTTTCTGCATGTATTCGTATGTATCTTGGACAGAAAAGAAACACATTTCTTCTGGAGAACATTATAGCTCTCTCTTAAGAAAGACATAGAAAATAACCAGTAATACGCTGAACAGTCCTAGTAGCTGTGGACCTGAAGATGTTGGCACAGCAGAATCTCTAGAAATGTGTAAGGAAATAAATTATATCTTGCACTATACTAATTATAGGCATAGAAAGTAAATCCATGTCTGTTAAGTATCCTGGAAGCAGTGGCTGAAAGTCAGGATCTGCTCGTTGCTGCTTGCACCCTTAATTCCTGCCTTAGAGAAACTGAGACAGGTTCTTTCCTCTGTATTCTTTTCTGATATGAGGTATTGTGAATTTCTTCCTGAATGTTTCATAGCTACAACAGAAATGAAGAAAGACATAATCCCAGAAAAGTTCACAGGCTGATGATTATGGAATAATGTTATGCAAATTTAGCCTCTTACAGGTCCCTCATTCTATAAGTGAATATTCAGTTCATGAAGCTATTTTGTAAAAAAGCAGGAATCACCAGCAGCTGTTTTAAAAGCAAGAGTCTATAACTACGATTAGTCATAATTCTTACTCAGTCTGTGTGTATACTGGGAGATCAACTGAATATTGGATCACTGGAACTCAGTATAATTTAGAAGAGAAAATGGATTTGAAATATTGAGAACACAGAAGTTCTGCACAGGCACAGAAGCATAAGTCTTGATCTTGGAGGACTTCAAAGTCAAACAAGGGCTGCTCATTTTCACAGAGATTTTCTGGAATCTAATTCTCTATTTAAGTGCCTGAGTTCTACCTAATATATTGGAGCTATGCCAGGAGAAACATAAATGAAGAGAAGAAAACCAGAACTTTGAACAAGATAAACAGTTTTATTTGCGACGAAGAGCATTTTTATTATTTTCTAATCGTATACAGACTCCATAAGGATTTTATCCTGTTTATAAGACTATTCACAGTAGCCACAAAGTGGTCCATCCACCTTGATTTTAGCTTTTTATTTATATAAATAAAACATTTTTGTACTGTTAGGAAAGTTTCTTTGTGTCATTTTTTGTTTTGGTTACTTTTTTTAATGTTTAAAATATTTAAGTTCTACATGTTGTGCAGGGAGTTAAGTTGAATAAAAATCATTAATAATACAATTTATACTAATAAATGTTGCATAGTTTCACAGACATATTTTCAAATTCTTAACATAGGACTACTGCAGACATCCTTAAACTGCAATGAATGTTATATAGCTTAATGAATGATATTCTAGGAGCTAAAGATGAGCTTAAAAGTTTTTTAAAATATTTTAAGTTCTTCCTGAAGTATTTAAAAAGGCTTACAAAGATCAACTGAAATTGTTTTTATCTTCCCTAATTTAGTATAAATTTATAGAGTGTGATATCAGAGAATCATGGCAAGGGGGTTAGACTAGATGATCTTTAAGGTCCCTTCCAACCCTAACAGTTCTATGATTCTATAACCTGAAAAA
>NW_010169056.1:2121-5970 GCF_000695765.1 Mesitornis unicolor
TGGACTTCTAGACAAGGTTCTTGAGGTAAAACATGTTTATAGCCCTGGAAATCAACATAGCAATTATCTTACCTTTTTCATTGATAATAAAACACGTGTTTTAAAATTGTTTTTGTTAATCTGAAGATTGGACAGTGTCCCAATTCAGTGTCAGAGAGGTTTCAATATGATCCCAAGAGTGAGATTAAGACACAAATGAGGTCATATGCCATAAACCCAAAACAACTTTAATTATCCATAAGAAAGTGCAAGACAGTAGTGATAGGACAGAGCGTAACAAACAGGATGGAAACTAAGCAAGCGTTTCGGAAAGAGTTCGCAAGAATAGTCACCACCATGGATCCATAGCATCCCAGAGGTCTGAATCCTCTGATTCAACAGTAGTGGGCAATCATGTCAGGGCTTGTCTCAACAGTTCTTTTATCCACCAGTGCTTTCTAAGGTGATGGTACGTCAGTGTTGACATTTTTTGCATAGCTCAAAGGTACAGAGCACCTGTAGGATGTAGCTAGCCCTCAGCTGGATATTCTTGTCGTTCGGCTGTACCCAGGATGTTTTTGCGGTTAAGATGTTGAGTTTGGTGGAAACAACCTTTGAGACAAACACTCCAGGAATTCAGTCTCTTACAGACAGCACTAAAGAAATTGATCTAATGAGTGAAGCATCAACAAATATGTTTACTTAATAATGATATATTTTCTTTTTTTTTTAATTTTCTTTCTGAATAGATTGAGAAATACTGACGTGTTAAATTCTTCTCATCTTTATGCATCATTATTAACAAAACAAAAGTGGAAGACTTTTTCTGTTGCTCACTGATCTTCAGAATTCTACATTTTTCCTTTTGAACATAGTTAAATTTACTGAGGGAATAGGAAATTTTAAGAGTCAGTAGCTCAGATGTAATTCCCAAATGGTGCCTAAGACTCGATCTAGTTTTGTTGTCGAAATACCACATGATGGAGAAAATAAATAGTAGTAGTTTTATAAACTAACCAACTTTGCAACTCAATTTCTGTTCTACTATCACCTAGGTTGCACCTTGATAATTGGCAGCATGGCCTTAGTACATTTATATTTTTAACACAAAACAACACATAATGCATAAAAAGTCATTGTAATCCAAGATTAAATATTGGTTCTAATAATAAATATAAATTCATTAACAGGGAAAAAATGCACAGAGGTGTATTTCAGGTATGTTAGAATGTAAGCACATGATTAAAGCTGAGGATATGTTAGTAACTTTTCTGAAAGAGGATTATTGCTTGACTAGAAATTGTCAATAAATATTATGGTTACAGCCTGCCATCATAAAGTTTTTGAAACAAATTCCTATGTCTAGAAGATGATGTGTGGTGTGATTCAGCTAACATACAGCCAGTAGATGGATTGCTTCTGTTTACACTAGCTTTTGATGTTTTATGAATGAAAAGTAAGATGATATTGACATGGACTTGGGAAAGATGCCTGTGTAGTGAGAACTCTGACCTCATCCTGAAGTATATGGACCAGAGGTAAGCAAATATATTTTCAGTGATATTCCAGTTTTTTATTGAAATTGAGGTATGTCTCCTACACTATATGCCAGTAGTTTAAAAACAAATGAAGTCTTGCATTTTGGTTTAAATGTGAGTGATTTAAAAGAAGCCTAGTACAGCCAAATCATAATCATTTGAAAATTATTACGTAGCTTTGGAGGAGTGTGAATTGCTTCATTAAAAAATGAAGCTTTTAGTGTGAAGTATTTAATCAGAATAAAACATGTTACATAACAGCAGTTGTATACGTGACAAGTGTCAACAATTCACTGAGTGACACATTACTTCATCAGTCACACTGTTACATAGTATATGTCCCATTTCTTAAAGATAAGCATCTTGTTGTATAAAGTACTCAGTCTTTCTCTCCCTGTATCCAAGATGCTCTGTTACTTCTATGTGTGAAATCAGATACAACCACAAAGTAAGTCTGAGAGGCAGTGAAAGAGACTTACCAAAGAAATAGCACATACACAGATGAAAGTATTATAAATAAAATAACATTCCAAGACAATATTGAAGGAGAGAATAAATTCTTAAATTCTAAGATGGCCTTCCCTGTGCTACAGTATTATGAAATCAGCTTTCTATTTTTCCTCTTTTGGATGTATAACACATTTTGTGAACTCCTGTTTTTATTTTTTATTTTGTTTTCCACTTATGCTTTCAGCTTGTTATCTCTGCTTCTGTGAAATTTAAAATGTGATATACTGAGGGAGTGCAGCTTTTAGCACCACTAATACTTTTACAGTAGTTTACTAAGAAAACATTGGTGAAATTCTGTGTAGTGTCTCCTGTATATTCCGAAAAATCCCCTTTAGAACCTAATTTAACATCTTGTATACTTTTAAAGGCTAATAGTATGTTCCCCTCTGCTGTTCTGATAAAAAATAAATTTTTTGTGTAACAATTTTTAGACTTCAATTGCAATCATCCTATGTTCTCCACCTTCTCAATATACGCCTCCTGTTCCTCCCTTTATGCATTAACAGAATGTTATGGTTTAAGGGTTACCAGCCTGAAAGGAAAGGACTGGTGGTGTCTGTAGGACCCTGGGGAATCCGAGATCAGTACTGTTCCCTCCCCTTTCCGGCCATAGTCTATAAAAAAAAGAGGTTTTTGTGGGCTTTTCCTGGCTTCTTGGGCTGCTTCCTGTCGCATCTCAGGACGGCTGGGGGCTACCTCCACGTGCTCGGCAGCATCCACCACCACCCGCTTCCCGGCACCACTGCGGTCCCTGGTGACAAGTCACGGCAGTCGCAGCAGCCACGAGGCACTGTTTGGACACTTCCACTCGGGACTACTGGGATCAGGTTTTGTATATAGTTAAATATCCTTTGTCCCTTACTATTTCCCTTTTCCTTTCCCCTGTTGTTTTTCAGTAACTTGTTGCAGTCTTAACTTCCAACCTTGTGTGAAGCATCTTTTTTCTCTATTCACTTTTTTTTTTTAATCTTCTCCCTGGGAGGGTAGGGGACAGTAGAGAGAAAATCCTGCTCTGTCTCTCTGACCCTTAAACAGAGACAGGATATAACTGGCACCCAACACGGGGCACAAGTTTGGAAATTAATTTTTATTATTATTTCCCCAACGAGACAAGTTGGAATTTAATACTACAATGTCTTTGATAACTGTGCTTCTGTGAGGCCTGTTACAGGATGTTTTTGTGACTTCTGTTAATTTTGTTCTGATGTCTGTCATGCTGACATGCCCTGTCTCCATGTCATATTGCAATATATTCTGGACCGTGATGGATGCGAGTTTGAGTTGGATTAAGGCTTTGCCTGAGTACGTTGGCCACTACATAATGACCATGCTTATGAAAAACAATTCTGTTCCTTCACCTGGCAAGCTTGAGACACAGGGGTTTGGAGGGATGAGGAACAGCTATTACGATTATGTGTTGTGGTTCTTCATTGTCATTCAAATGGCGCTAATTGTAAGGCTCTGGTGTGCTCAGGTCTCTTTGAGTGAGAATAATATCGTTATTAAAGCTGCCCTGGTGGCCTTGCCTGGTCTAGGCCTTGGTTCTGGTCAGAGCTCTGGCCCGACATGCGCTCCGGCCACGGCCCCAGCGCCAGGTCCAGCCACGGCGCCTGGCTGTGGCCCCAGTGCTCACTCCTGCTCTGGCGGCCGCCGATATGTCCCCCGCTGATATGTCCCCGTTTTGGTGCCTGCAGGAGCAGCAGCCGCCAGCGGACACAGGGGCAGTGTGGTCCAGTTGGCCTCTGCCACTATTCACCAGAAGTGCTCCAAGAAAATGGACCACCTGGTGACGGATGAGAATATAGACACAGAGGCAGGAGAA
>NW_010169057.1:0-2127 GCF_000695765.1 Mesitornis unicolor
TTTTATTTTTGTTTTATTTATAAAGAATATATAAAATATACGTATGTATATTTATAGGAATTCCAGTTTTTGTATATAGTATATGTTTTAAGATGTATATTTAATGTATATTTAATATATTTTAGGCAGTATATGTACATTTATATATTTTATACATCAAATATTGCCTCTGGTAGCTTACCCCAACCTCTAGGGGCACTACCTGAGCTAAAAACCCCTTTAAGAGCCAAAAATAAGTCTGCAGGGTCACAAAAATTTGCA
This sequence comes from Mesitornis unicolor, assembly GCF_000695765.1. NCBI lineage: Eukaryota > Metazoa > Chordata > Aves > Mesitornithiformes > Mesitornithidae > Mesitornis > Mesitornis unicolor. The sequence goes on from NW_010169057.1 coordinate 262, forward strand.
GATGGGCGATTCTGGGGAGTTTTTTTAAGCGTTTTTTGGTGTTTCGATTGACTCAACCCGATTTCTTCCCGTTTTAGCCCAAAAGAAGAGGTTTCCGCAACCGCCCGGGAGGGCGAGTGGACGGCGAAGGAGGACGCAAGCGGAAACAGTCACAGAGCGGGGACGAACCCGACAGCAAACAGGCAAAGACTGACAGCGAAGGGGACGACAGCGACAATGGTGCGCGGTGAAACTTTGCCCGTTTTCCCCCTTTCTTGAAATTATTTCTTTCATCCCACTCATTTTTTTGGTCATTCTTACGTTCCCCCTAAATTCATTTTCTTTTCTGCCACAGATGAGGGCGAAGGAGAGGAAAAATCCGGCGACGAAGCTGACAAAGGTGTAAGTAAATTTTTAATTTTAAATTTTAATTTTTTCATTCTGTGACTCTGTGAATTCTTCTCAAGCCATTTCCGCTGCCAGGGGCAGATTCACTTCCTCTGAGGTCTCTAAAAAGCAGAATTTCCCACTTTTAGGGGAAAAACTAGGGTCATAGACAGAAAAAGACACCATTTTGTCAATATTTATGGAAATGAATGTTTCAACCCCAAAATGCCGTAAATAACAGCAGCGTCTTTTTGTGTTTCTCTTTTTTTAGGAGTCGGGGTGATTTGATGGAGGATTTGCAACAGGACAGCGCAAAAATTGCAAAAACTGAATCATTTTCAGTGGAAGCTTCAGTCATTGGGTTAAACTCTGCTTCTTTAAAATTTTGAGTTTAAAGTTTAAAATTTAAAATTCTGAATTTAAATTTGTATTTCTTTTTTAACTATATCAAGGTATATTCGGCGCTAATTTAAAAACCGCGTGCTCTAAAGTAGCCGAAACCACCTCAGCTTGGGTTGGGATCGTACTTCATAAAATTTTAAATCCAATTATAAAATTGGATGTTTCGTCTCCAAATGAGACAATTTGCGAGGGAGTAACCCAATCTAGGACCTTTTTTGCCCATTTTAGGTTGTTTTCAGGATCAAAACCACAACGTAGATGTTTAAAATTCCAGTTTGATTTCCCTCTGATGCCAGAGGCTGATTTCTGGGCTTTTCTACCCAAAACCACCATGGGTGAATTATTTCTGTGTGGCCACAGACCCTGAATCGGCATTTTTTTATCCCAAAACGCTGCCACCATGAGGTCAGCTGAATTTTTAGCTCTTGTTTTGGTTTCCTAAGTGTCGCTGTCTTGTGATGCTTAATAAAAATAAGGTAAATTGGGGAAAAAAATGAGAGAAGTTTGAGGCCTTCCCCAGGAAGGGAACCAGAGAGGGGTCGGCAGCATCTAAAAATCAGGATTTTTTTTCAATTTTTCTGAATGCAAAAGGCTTGGAGTTGCTGTGGGAAGTTGGAGGAGCTGGAGCTGATTTTTAAAATTTGTTTCTTTTGATTTCTGTTTTCTGTTTTGATTTCTGTTTTCTGTTTTGATTTCTGTTTTCTGTTTTGATTTCTGTTTTCTGTTTTGATTTCTGTTTTCTGTTTTGATTTCTGTTTTCTGTTTCTTTTAGCATCTGGTGATGGCTGCGAAGACGATGACGAGGAGGTGAAGAAGAAGAGGGAGAAGCAGCGGAGAAGAGATCGGATGCGCGACCGCGCCATGGACAGGTGAGGGGAGCAAGAAACCACTGGAATATTTTGAGAAACGGCCGAAATATTTCAACAGAGAGGGTTCTTCTGCTGGGGAGCCCTTTTTTTGGGGCTCTGCATTCTGATTTCAGCAGGTTTTTTCCTTATTATTTATATAATGTCATTATCTATTATATATTGTATATTATAGTGTATTATAGTTATTGATATATGTGAGAAATATATATATTTTATTTATAAATAATAT
>NW_010169058.1:0-236 GCF_000695765.1 Mesitornis unicolor
ACCACCCAAAAACACAAAAAGACCCCAAAACAACCCCAAAAACAACCCCAAAACCCCAAATCACCACCAAAACAACCCCCAAAACCCCAAAAACAACCCTAAAAACACCCCCAAACCCCCCAAACCGGCAGAAAATGTCACTTTTTTTGTCGTTTCTTGTCCTTTTTTTTGTCCTTTTCTCCCTTTTTTGGCTGTGCCCCCCCCGGCGCCCCCAGCACGCAGGGATCGGACACGCT
>NW_010169059.1:0-2548 GCF_000695765.1 Mesitornis unicolor
CCGCATCAGGGAGCCCCCGAAGCCCAAGCAGGTGGATCGGTGGACGGAAAAACGGGCCTTGTTCGGGGTCTACGACAACGTGGGGATCCTGGGTAAGGTCTTCCCACGCTCCCTGCTGTGGCCCCAGGACAGGAGGGGAGGTAGACAAAAAAGGCTCCTCCAGCAACGAGAGGGCCGGGGGGGGATTGAGGCCGGCCATCCGCGGTAGTAGCCTGCTCCAGGCCCTGGCTTGATTCTCTTTCCTCTGCCCTCCTGTTCTCAGGTGGCTTCGAGATCCACCCGAAGAACCTCATCAAGGGGCCGCAGTGGCTGCGTGGCTGGCGGGGGAACGAGCTGCAGAGGGGCATCCGCAAGAAGCGTATGGTGGGAGATCGGATGTTTGTAGAGGACTACCACAAACTCAACAAGAGGATCCGGTACTTGTACAGGCGCTTCAATCGTACTGGGAAGCACCGTTAGGAGTGACTGGGGGTTTGGCACACGGTTTTGTGGCATCCTGGTCAGAATAAAGCCAGCTTTCACACAGTTGGGCTCCCAGTGTTTTCTGCAACCTTTGCTATACATTTCTGGCCTGGCCCCAAGGTCCTGCTGCTGCTTCAGGCCTGAGCTCCACTACGCAAGTCCTGTCCCCTCAGTCATTTCTGACAGACTTCTCACAGCCATCTGTTCCAGCCAGTATCCCTGAACTTGACCTGAGGGTCCTCTGTTTGTTGGCCAGGCTTCCAGCATCTTTTTGATCTCTGTGAGCCCCAGGTTGTCACATGCTACTTGACCATTTCAGTATGCTCCATCTTGGGCACAGCCACATCTAAGTTAGTGGTAAGAGTGCCTGCCAATACCTCTTCCTGCTCACTGCTTGCCCCCTTTATTTGTGGTTAATATTAAGCCTGAATGGTCCAAATGTTAATTAAAATACATCAAAACATGTATTTAGAAAAGGATTTGTCTCTGTTTCACGCTGGTGATGACTCAACCCCATACTAACTATGCTTACAGATCAAGTGGCCTTTTGTTCATAATTTAGTCAGGCTTTGCAAAAGTAATTTGGGCACTTAACTGTTTTTAAGAACTTCAGCTTCGAGTTTTCCTTTAGAGGAGAAATTAAGGTGAGTCAAAGCTGGCATCCCTCTAGTCTAGTATCACGAAGACCATTATATACTTCAGAAAAATCTGTATGATAAGCAGGCATTTGCCTATCTGTTCTCCCGCAGATGTTAATTTGGCTGCTAGGAACTGAAAGAACTTTAGGTCCTAAGCCTCAGGAAGGTGAAGCCAAAGTCTCTGTTCAAGCAGCTGAAGCCCAGGTCCTAAGGTGCAGGGTGGCAGACCTGCGGGACTCTTGCCAGAAGGTATTGTGGATTCAGGAAACAGATGCACGGATTCCAGTGGAGACGGAGCAGGCACCTGGAAGAGAGCAGCTGGGGGTTATTACATGCGTAAGCCATGGGTGTAGCAAATCCTTGACTGAAAATAAGGTCAGAAACTGGACAAGTGTCAGAGGAAAGTATCTTGTGCCCCTTGTCAGCTCTTGGTCCCTAAGCACCAACTTGGCAAGGGCTCTGTGGGCTGGTGTTTCTATGAGCTCCATCTTCTGTTACTTGCCGTGGTTGTTGGAGCAGTCCTCGAGCTGCGGTGGAAAGCTCGCCAAGCTATGGAAGCTGCTTCTGTGACTTGTCCCTTTGCAGCTGGCCTGAGGGCACAGCTTAAAACCCTTCAGTTCTGCTGAGGGCAGTGCCAGCTTGCTCCTTCACCCCCAAGAGTCCCATCTGCAAACCACCCGGCTCTAGTCACAGCCCTGCGTTACGTCTTCACCTCCCTCATAGCCATGTAGTTTTGGCTCCCAGGTCATAATTTAGAATGTCTCTATCTATATTAATATTAGTATTTATTTAATCTATCCGATCTGACACTAAAATATTTTATTAATGGTCTCTAGGAAACTGAAGCTCAGCATGGGTGCGAACCAGTCATCTGCCACTCTACTTACCACACCAAAAGCCGTACAGGAGACAGGTCTTGTTCCAGCACGTTCCCGCTTCCTTTTTTGTCCTGAATTGAGGAGTCCTCCCTTCTGATCCAGCAGGCTTCTCAAAATTCTTTAGAGGAGGTGGGAAAAACCCAAACCTGAGGCTGTTATGGGGGCTGCTGCTGGAGCCCCATTTCCCTGCAGCCGCTCTGGGCTCTCTTTTACGCTGGAAAGGGGCCAGCAACGCCATATCTTAATTGCAGGGACAGCAGCTTGAGAACCAGAGCCAACAAATGCGCTACTGGGGCGAGAGTCACCGAGGCGCTCCGCAGCCCCTCCCCCCGTACCGGTACCAGCCGGGGCGGGGGCTTCAAGGGAAAACCGGTGGGAGAGGGGACAGATGATCGTGTGCAGGCCCTATGGGACCCAAACGGAGCTCAGGGTTGGCGCCAAGGCCGCAGGAGGGGTCCCGGAAGTCTCAGTCCGGAGGGTGGTGGCGAGCACCCTCAGCCTCACCGATCACCGACCCGTCCGCAGGGGCGCAGCGGCTCTCACGGACCGCGGGGAGGGGGCGGGCTCTAC
>NW_010169060.1:0-9407 GCF_000695765.1 Mesitornis unicolor
CACGTGGAAGCAGAAAGAGACACTGGGCTGAGTCTTCCTATGCCTGAGGAGCGCATGGCCTGAAAACCGACTGCAACCCCCCAATCCTATCCCCCTGCCCTTCAAGACAAAGGGGGAGGGGGAAGGTAAAGAAACTGGGAACAAAAGCTGAGCCCAGGAAGAAGGGAGGGGTGGGGGGAAGGTGTTTTTACTTTTAGATCTGGTTGTATCTCCCATTGTTCTACTCTGATGTTGGTAGCAAATTAAAATTGTTTTGTTTTTTTCCCTATGATGAGTCTGTCTTTTGCCCGTGACCTTTTTTAAGTGGTGAGAAGCCCTCCCAGTCCTTATTTTGACTAGCCCTTTTTGAGGCATTGTGGTGCTCAGTTACGCACTGGGCCTAAACCACGACACGTGCCTTCCATATTTCTCACACAGACTTCCAAAAAAACTTAACACAATTCCGCACAAAACTTTCTGGTCCTCGTATCTAACCAAATTAAACATTTCATAGATTTTATAAAAACTATAGACACTGCTTTACCTCTTTCACTGAGTTTTGTGGAACAGCAAATGCCTTGGCAGTTGACTTGAAAGGACTGAAATTGCCAACACCATATGTGGGCGCATGAGGAAAAGGATTCCTAAGTTTATTTTCTTTTGCTTGGTTTTTCCACTGTGTAAGCTAAACAAAAATTTAAACAGAAATTTGAGAGCCATTAACTACAATGGGATTATTTTCAGGTATCTTTAGAAAAATGATTAAGCAAAAGCAAATCATAACTACAGCCATAGTTTTGTGCAAATGCATGTTTTCACATGGAAAAGACACTGTTCATGTGCAATTCATACACTCACAAATACTGTTCACACTGTTACATAAATACTAGAATTTAAAAAAAATTAAGACCCTCATATTTGAGGTATTAAGAATCACAATTTGAGTCTTCAACAGATGAAAGTAGTGTTTTCAATCGTAGAATGTGAAAGAGTTAAGAACCACTTTCAGGAGCACAAAAAAATTTCCTGAAACAAAAACCAAAAGATGAATGTGAAAAGTTACACCTGGAAAGGGACCAAAACAACGCTGTTAGGTTGCAACAATATCTCTATCAATACTTGGGACAAATCCTGAAGTTATTTTTATGCCAACTCTCTCTCTCCTCTGGGTATCTATTTTTCCTTAAGTTAAAAACATCCTTTTCACTCTCACTTGGACAGCTCTCGCACTTCTCAAAAAAGGTAAAGGAGAAAAAGAGATCCAATTACAGCATAGTTTACAAAGAGAAAAGTTGTTTCCACTCACTTTCAGGGTATGCTGCACTTCACAAGAGTTGAAATAATAATACAGTTGGAACAGTATTATCAAGGGGTGAAATAAGCACAGAAATTACAGCATCATTTTTTTTAATGCCACTGGAATCCGAGACTCACCTTCGTGGGTGGAGTGACAGGTTTAGGGACAAATGCTTTATAAACATTTGTGCCAGTTCCAAACCTTACTGGCTGTGAATGAAGACTTCCTACTACCGGGAATCCAGATATCTGCAGTTCCTTTGTACTGCCCTTTTTAATGACCAGCATTCTCGGAGACCTAGATTTAGGATTCAAAGGATAGTCTGGGAAAAAAAAGTGTATATATTTATGTATGTATGTGTGCATACAATCTCAAGTTCCTAGTTTATAGGGTACTGGACATCCACATGGTCCAGAGCAAACAGGCATAAATCAGGAACTTAGCCCAGTATTAGTTCCACAAGTAACACACTGTACAAACCTGGATGAACACATGTTCTGTTCTACTTTCTACAATCACAATTTGTAAAATATTTCACTTGGCAATGCACGAATTTTGCTTTTGGAAGGTAAAGATATTCTTCAAAGAAGCAAGCTACACAGTTCTTGTTTGTAAACCTAAAATCCCAATACTAAGAGTTGTTGACAGTTACCTAATCTTCAAATGAGATTATGGTTTTCATATTTCCCTTTAAGGTTACTAAAAGAATAATTATTTATTAACAGTTCATTTTAGAGCGAAATGCCCTGCAGCAAGGCTCTGTAAACATGAGTACTCTAGATCACGGCAATGACCGGTTTCTGTATTTCCTTGCCTAAGATGGGTATAACAGAACATATGAAGCTTACAACATTTCCATATTCAAGAGAGCACTAATTAATAGACATACAGTCAGCTGTCATACTAAGTAACCAACATTCAACAGCTTTAAAGAACATTTAATAAAAACAGTTCTAAAATTTTCAAAAAGTAAAAAACCCTAAACCACTAATTACTCTTTTGCATATGCATTCCAATGCTGCATTAACCTTTCCCAAGATCATCTCCTCTCCCTGCAACCATTTCTACTTCGCAGGTAGAGTCACCATATCCTACATTTAAAAAATAACAAACCCATCTTAAAAGCATAAGTGACTTCAGCTTTGTTTAGCAGGTAGATGTTGCAAAACATTAATAAGAGCTAAGTATACAGTTATCATTAAACTTTATGTAAAGAGTTGCTGCAAAGATTGCAGAACACAAATCACGATAGAATTTTTCCTAATTTGGTTAAGGAAGAATTTAGATATTGTTGCTCTTCTATTGAAAGATAACTGTATTTCCTGACTTTCACATGAAAGCTGTTACACACACAAAACTGGAAAGCAGTCCATTTGTTTAGGGTCCTGCAAAAGTTTTTAGCAACTGGATATTTATATCAAGGGGTTGGCCTATATCTAGTGTTACCTAAGAGTGCAAACCATACTCAGGAAGTATGATAAATAATCAGCAAATTAAAGTACCATTTAAAATGAGCAGCAAGTTTCAGATCTCACTATTAGCAACAGTTTAAGCAGTTATGCTTAGTTATTTCTTTATAAAGAGAAAGGTTCTCATTTTGAGTAAGTTTACTACTTTAAAACATGCTGTCTAAAGCTGCCACCTTCTCAACAATGAAGAACTGACCACATAAAGGCCACAGAACTGTAAAGCAGACCAAATCTTAAATTTTATCAGGGAAATGAGAAAACAAACCCAGACTACAGTTCAGTCCAAGGTCCGCTCTCAAGATTGGCTTTGTTAAAAGATCTGTAAATACAACCAACGGCTTGAGACCTTTGCTCCCAGGAAGTGACCTTAAACCTCTACAAGCTAACCTGCTCCTCCTAGGCTTTCTCTCTAAACTCTTCCAGCAGCTCTATCAGTCAGAGGCATTATTTTACAAAGTGTTCAGCCAGCAATCACAACACTAGTTTAGGGGACCCCACCTCCATCGCACTTCCTCTTCATAATAAAAGCGAAGATAAATTCTTGATATCTTTACCAAAAAAACAGATGTATAATTGTTCTGGGATAGAACACTAGTTGTGACTGCATCTAAAGACCAACAAGACCGATATTCAAATAGAAGTGTTACCTCTCTAACAAAATGCTACTTACATTGTAAGTAATATTGAAGTTTCCTCAATTTTAATCAACATCTTAAGTCTAAAAAAATTCCTATGTTTTAAATAAAACAACTTCAGATCTCTGCTACATTTTTACATTTAAAAACAAAAAAATACTTACCCCACACACCTGCAGCTAAAGATTTATTCTGGTTTGGCTGCCGCTCATATCCAGGGTTCAAAGACGGCTGAAAGAAAGGTTTATTAGTATTTTTTAAAGTAAGTCTTTAACTCTGGCACCAATGAAATAAAGAATCACAAAAACATTGGCAGTGTGACCCCTGCTGACAAAGATTTTTAAATGGAGACAGACTAGACACTTCCCCTGAGACCCAAATAGGTCAATGCTCACTTGTTTCTCTTCTCCAACAAAACGTCCCAGGCAGCAGTCAATACCATTACATGAACTGCCCAGAGAACACAAGAATAGTGATGTATGGTTCTTCAAAGAGGAAGCTCACCCTACCCCTCACATTCTAGAATTTTAGCTTGAAGCACAGGATCTAAAAAGGGCCATTGGCAGAAAATTCACTTTGTTAGTACTTCAGATTTCCAGTAAGGCAATTGTGTAGAATTAAATACATACACATGCCACAGTAAAGTAGAACCCAACTGTAATTTCACTTAAATGTTTAAGTGACAATACTAAACATATAATGATAAAAACTGGCTATTAAGTGAGAAACAAGTTAGTGGACAAATTACTAACACCCTCTTACCTATGGGAAGGGTGATTCCTTAAAAAGATGACCTGAAACTGATGAAATCTCATCAAGTAGTTTGTAACAGACAGAATGCAGAAACAATGAAATCTTCTTTATTATAATTACAATTAACTTACAAAATCCTCAGCCTCAAACTGTCCAGGTACTTCTTCGTCCTCCTTTCTCGCAGTTTCATTGTTTTCATGCCGTCCTTGGCCTCTTCCACAGTGGAAAGTGCTGGAACGAGCACGGGAGCCTCCACCGTAGTATCCTCCACGATTGTTCATATTTTCTGTACCATTTCTGCCTTGTGAACGCCAACCATTCTTCTCTTTTCTACCAAAATATCCTTGATTTTTAAATTTTAAAGAAATGTAATTACAGTCAGTTTCAAAAAAACATTCTACTTCTGCAAAATTCTTAAGAGATGTTAATGAAATAGCTCTGTACTCTGGGATGTGATCGTGTAGTAAATGTAAGATTTCATTCACATAAGTAGCAGGGAAGAATCTTACAGAACAGTGTCATAGAAAGAGAATGGTATTCCATCATAAAGACAAGTCAACCTCCTTTTCTGGCTGCTCATTTATGTCTTGCTGACTAGAATATGAACTCTCATTCTTAGGAAATACACCTGGAATCACACTACCTTAACCCTAGTCATCACGCCCTCTCCCAGATCTGTCTTTCCATTACCTCGATTTTACTACAGAATAAGAATTTAGCACAGGAGTGCTATTATCATCAGACTTTTTTCTAGTCAGAGTGCTACAAAGCAATGATGTAAATGTATTCAAAATGCTCCATGAAAGCTAAATTATACCTCCATTAGGCCATCCAATGTTAGGCTCAAAACCATCTGAAGAGTTTTGTCTTCTGTAATTTGCTTCATAATGATTCCCAGCCCACGAAAAATTTTCAGAGTGCTTCCTAAAGTTCAGGGATGGCTGCAAAGAAGCACAAGTGGTAGACCTGAGACATCGGATTAATAACAAAACTGAGTTATCAGAACCATAACATGTACATTACTCGTGGTATACAGAGTCCATTTTTAAGAGGGCTAAATGCCAGACAACACAGCAGTCCTCAAGCATGCATATGTTCAGAGCTACGTCATCATTGCCCATGGTAGCAAAAGAGCAGCCGTATCTTCTGCTCCAGGACAGTGAAACAGCATCAAGAACCATGCTTGTGACAAGGTAGAAAACTCCAGGTGTATTTTGTTTTGGCAGCAGAGCAGAGCACCAGTGACATGTGTTGCAGCAGAAAAAAAAATTAAAAAAGGTAAGAACGAACGGGAGATCAATTTGGAAGACAGAAAAGAAGTCTGCAATCTTAATTTGGGTAGTCAGAGACTACGCATGTACATACTACAGAAAGGAAGCAGTTGCTTCCACCAGAGGCAGCTGCACCCAAAAAAGGCCCAGCTTATTAAGCCTTGTCATTATAACTTAGTAAGGTAAACGCAAGTAGTTATGAAATACAAATAAAATCTATAGTCAGAAGTGTACAGATTCACAAATACACTTCAAATTATCAGCTTATAAGAAGGCATTGTAGACATTTCTCAGACAAACCTTTAACGTATCAGTAGAAAGTACTTAATAATTTAAAACCTTATATTGAGAACAGCTCTCAAAAGTCAAAATACATCCTGACCAGAACTCATACTTAAGGAGATTAAACCAAAACCAATCACATCCTACAGTAACTGTCTTCTCTATTACTTCCATCTTACCATCTTAACACTATTTCTCTCACAGTTACATCTTAAACTCAAGAATAAATTTTCACTTAGCAGAAGTCATGCTCAGCCTGACTATTGTACACACCTCACACCCTAGCAAGTGCCAGCAGGGGGCTGTGCTACCCAGCACCCCCCATCACAAAGGTGATGCAGGTGAAGCATAGCCCCCATCCCTCCCATCTGCATTACTGTGCACATACATGTTCACTGTACTGCACTCGTACAGGAGATCCAACACATCCCAGGGTCACAATAGCTACAAATGCATAAATGTATAGCTGTGTGGAAGTCTATGTCAGCAAACTACGCTTAATGATTGCAGAGAGGATAAATTCACTGTGCTCAAAGTATCAGTTTCACTGCCTGGAGCTCACTCCCTCTCCCAAATAAGTAACATTCAGGAAAAGGAGTACAGCAGTAATGGTGTGCGTCCAAAAATGAAAGCCTCAAGCTCATTTCAACAGTTATTATCCACTGACATCTAATCAAGCTATATTCATATTTAAAGTACTCCACTGATCAAAGTGAGTAGGGGAGCTGAAAAAAGAAAAAGGCAATCAAAGTTATAGGTTTAACTACTTTGGAAAACATGTTGAAGAAAATTAGTTCCTTCTTGTCACACACTGCTCACTCCCACAAGAGACAGTCACACATAAAAAGATACCCAGGTTCTACTGACGATGACCCAGCAGAGCTTAAGACACTGTTCAAAAATCACTGCGTAAAATTAAAACTCAAGAAAGCAATAGGTATGTTTAAAACACAAAGCATGTATTTCCAAACTGTAAAGAACCCAAACAAAAAGGGGCTTTCCTCGCAATTTGAGGCCTGTGAAATTACTTAATTGATGAACTTGGAGAGAGACAAAAAATATAAAACCACAAACTATCAAAAGATCATATGAGTAGTTAAAAAATGATCATAATGAATCGCAATATTTAAGTTAAAAAATAAATCCTTATAAACGAATTTTGGGTAAGCTGCCAAAAATTTCAGAAAGCTCCAGATCATGTGTTCATTCACACACAACAACCTTCTAATATTGCCTTTGAAGTTTAACTCATTTTTTTGCATGAACTCTGAAGAACAATCACACTTTCACAGGATTTTATACAAAGTGTTTGAGCTGTGCTTGATATAATGAATCTGAAGGTTCTAAACAGTGTGTAAAGATCATGTAGTTTGCATTTTCCCCACATGATGGAGGTATTACTCTATCAAGCCTCTTGTGGCAGAGATGACAGTAAACTTTGAAATCGATAGCAAATCTATTGGCAATTTCTGCAAGTTCAGAAATTACATGTCCAGGTTTAGACAGCAAAGAAAGCAAGCAACGCATTTTTTAATTTTTTTTGAAGTCTAAGTAGTCGTATTGCTTAACATGAAGTAAAAAGCAAGCTTACAAGAAGTGCATTTACCAGCCTGTCTGCAATCTCTCCATGCACATTTTACAGCAAGCCTTTCTGAAACATTTCATCAACTATTCACAACACCTTCCCATTTCCATCTGCTTAACTGCAGTACTGCACTGACAAATACTGTAGTTCCAGACCTGACCAAAAGCTACCAAGCAATGGACACTCAGCTATTCAGGTGGACTTTGCTACCTAACTGACAGGGAGATGGTAAAAAAAACCCTTACCCTTAAGAGGAAATCACCAGCAATAGGTGAGACAGATTTCAGTAAAGATTTTATCTGTATCCATTACACTAAGAAAGCTCATTCACAATTCCAGCTTCCTGGATCAGATTTTTCTAATGCTAGCTTTTACCTATGTAAGGAAAAGCCTCAGATAACTAGGATTGAGGCATGAAACCACATTCCTAAAAATCTAATTCCTGAAAGTCCCTCTTCAGGGAAATAAAGACTGACGGGGAAGAATTCAGTTCCTCCTTCACAAGTTTAACTGTTGTTGATACCATAGCCTCACCTTAGATCTACTCTGCATGAAACACAGATACCTTGCCTTCCTCAATCCATCCTTCCTCTCTGTCCCTCTTATCTGGTCTTCAGCTGCTTTGTTGACACATGGGAAGCAGAAATAAATATTTATTCTAGGAAACGGAGGGGACAGGAAGCCACAACATTTGAGACCTATCTTGTAGAGGAATGGCAAGTCCAGGCTTTTTCTGTAAACTAAGAATTACTACACATAGGATAGAACCAAAAAGACTTTTCAAGTGCTTAATATCCAAACGTCCTGGATATCACAGAATGCCAATCATGCAAGAGGAGGTAATGCAAGGAAATAAGCTGGATTTCAAACAATGAAGCACAAAGACAATAGAGAAGGGATACAACTACAAAGTTTTTGGAAGAGATGAAAGAAAATCTAAGCTCCACAGCAAAGATTCATGAAAGTGAACAGGATCTGTAATGTACACTTGCAATTAAATTTCACACAATTCAGAAGCGAGGTGACAAATACAACCCAAACATCAGATCTATTTGGGTGGTACTGGAGTAGTTCTGGAAATTGCTATATCAATACCTGAAGTATGCAGGTAAAACTGTTCCAGCAGATTCTTGAAATATGTGGTAAAGATGAGCAACTGATGTCATCTACCTGGATTTGTGAAATGCATTTGACACTGTCCCACACAAAGTCCTTTTCTCTAAATTGGAAAAGCATGAACTTGGCAGATGGACCACTTGGTGGATAAGGAACTGGCTAGATGGTCACATTCAAAGAATTGCAGTCAATGGCTCAATGTCCAAGTGGAGGACATGAGTCAGTACTGGGACTGGCACTGCTGAGCATCTTTGTTGGCAACATGGACTGCGAGATTGAGTGCACCATCATTTGCTGATGACATCAAGCTGTGTGGTGCAGTCTACATGCTGGGAGGAAGGGATGCCATCCAGAGAGACTCAGACAGGCCTGAGGTGGGCCCATGCAAATCACATCAAGTTCAACAAGGCCAAGCACAAGGTCCCCCACATGCGTTAGGGCAATCCCAAGCACAAATATAGGTTGGGTGGAGAATGGTTTGAGAACAGCCCTGAGGAGAGGGACTTGGGGATCTTGCTTGATGAAAAGCTTAATATGAGCCAGCAACGTGCACTTGCAGCCCAGGATACAGTTGGCTGTCTGGGCTGCATCAAAAGAAGTGTGGCAAGCAGGTCAAAGGTGTCGTGGTTTAGGGCTAGGCCAGCCACTAAATCCTGGCCAAACACTCTCTATTAACCCCTCTCCCCTTCCCAGAAGGGAAAAGAGAATAAGGGAGAGAGACTTTATGGATTGGAAAATAAAACTAACAGGTTTAATAAAACAGTAATACTAATACTACAGGATAACAATGTAAATAGGAAAATAATGAAATATATACAGATATGTACAAATATATAAAAAAACCAAGATAAAATCCTTCCCCCACCCTCCCCCCAATGATGAATACATCACCAGAGGCTCTGCAGAGCAGGGTACTGGAAAAGTCCCAGACCAAACTCAGCAGCAGGTGGGAACAGGATGCAGGAACACACGGATCAGGATCACAGGCAGACTCCTTAGAATTAAATCTAGCGAGAGGGG
>NW_010169061.1:0-26238 GCF_000695765.1 Mesitornis unicolor
GGCTGTGGGCTGTTAGCTGTGTTAGCAGCCTGGTGCGGCAGGCACAGACCACAACAGTGATGTCCCTTGCGTGCCCCTGGGCAGTACCGGGGTGAATCCCCACCCCACACAGCGGGGTTGGAGATGCCCAATTCTGACCCTGGCTCTTGGTGCAGTGTGGAGCACAGCCCATCCTCGGGCACCGCGTGTGAACGGAGGGGAGGAACATCCCGGGTTTAGCACTGGTCTGGTCTGCTGATAAATTGTAAGGGCTTTTGCTCCTGTGTGTGTATTGAGCGTTCGCTTGTGAGAAGAGAGTCTGCCAATGAAGGATGTTGGTAAATAATGACTTCAGCAAATGCTCTGAGCGGTAATTTAGGCACTCACACACCTTTAGGTCCTGAAGAGGTTGGGGTTTTTTCTAGCTTGGGTTATTGCTGATTTAAACCTTTGTTGTATTTTCTCTTCAGGTTTTTCCTGTGTGTTTTCTAATGAGTACATTCAAAATGCTCAGGTTACGTAGTGGTGGATCTTATATCTTGAAAGGTGCTCCCTTGCTGTACGAGAGCCTTCCAGGAATCTCTGAGGCTCAGTTTTAGTTCCTGTCCCTGCACTCCTTGCTCCGTGCTATAGGTCAGGTGAACGTCAATGCTGGGGACTTTCCTTCCCTGGTTTTATGAACCCAGCACTGCTCTGGGACGCTGTGCAGACTTGGGTCATGGCTTTTCTTGGCTATTTAAGAGCACAGGAGGCATACGACATATCTGATGCTCTAATGGCAGAGCGGTAAGAGTTCATTAAACACTGAGAGACTGAAGGTTCCTCCATCCAGAGCAGAGCCAGACCATGCTGTGGTGACGCCGCTGCGAAGATTTTAGAGAATAACAAATTTGGTTTTGCAGTGGTTAAATAACGTGAAGGACTGGGTCTGCCAGTCACAGCCGTTCAGGGCTGTTCAGAATAACACCGCTTTCGGTATTTTTGGGTTGTGTGTTTATTCCCATCAGTTTGACACAGGACATAGGCATGAGGTGGGGTGAGTCACTGGTAGGGTACGGGAGCAGGGGCTGTCCTCGGAGAGCATCGCTTGGTGTTTCTGTAGTGTTGGGGTTTGAGTCATGGGTTTGAAGGCGGTGACACAGACTTTCACAATGTGCAGGCTGGCAATTGAGCGTATTTTGAAAGCAGGGTGTTCTGAGTGGGTGCCGCTGTCCTCGGGCAGCGATGGCAGAGTTGAATTACAACATACTCATGGGTTTGAGTTAGCTTGTCCAAGGGAGCGTGTGTGTGGCACACAAAATCTGCTGTATTTTTAAGAATTATTCCTGAAGAGCGTGCAGGCCTGTGATTCCTATTCATTTGTTGGTCACTGAATTCCTGATTGCCAAAATCTGGGTTCTAACTGCATCCAGGGTGAGCTGTTTGCTGAGAGCCGTGTGTGGTGCAGCTGAACACGGGAGGCTGAAGGAAGCTTTTGTCCAACAGCCGCTATTTGCTTGTTTTGTTCGCTGCTGTTTTCCACCGAGCAGAGGTCGGAGGCCTCGTGTGTGCTTGGCTTTGGGCAGCGCGGTTCTGTTATGACCCAGGGTTTTGAAGTGCACCCTGCCTCATGTTGGTCACCAAATACCATTGCTGTGCTGTGGGTTTTGCCCCTGTGCAGGTGAACCAGGATTGTGTTAATCTCAGCAAAGGGACCAATAAGGGACGGCGTTCCCACAAAGGGGTTTATTTGGTTTATCTCCTCTCCAGCATTCGAGTGAAGAAGTTCAGCTTGGTAGCACCTCCAGAGGAGACGGTGCCAGAGCCTTCATCCGTGCTGTGTATCCCTGGTCCCTGCTCTTGGACTTCTCCACCAAACCAGCCCTCCTGCAGGCTGTCTTCACCCTGGCTGTTTCTTCTGCGCTCACAGATTTTAGCAACTGCTTTTACATTTCACATGGTTTTAGCAAATGGGGTGAGGGGACACGGGGCAGACCAGACTGGAGCAAACTTTTTAGCGTTTTCTTTATTTCAGCAGTTTTGTTGGCGTGTCCTGCAGATGTGAACTAAATAGCAGCTATGGCACGTGTGTCTTTGTGATATTAAAATAAGCTACTGAGTCCCTTATGCCACTCAAACGTTTGGTAGTAACTTTGTGCATGTGCTTACGTTCCGAAAATATATCTGGAGTAAATGGCAGAGCTGCTGTTACTCGTGTGACAGCATTAAAATAAAGCAAAAGTTGAGGAGAACAGATGCTTGGAACAAGTTTCACATAAGCGTAGTCTGTGAGGGCGTTTTAGCGATGCTGCTTGGTTTATGCCTTTGTTTTCTCTCACGGCTCGAAGCCAAGCGCACTCAGGGTTTCTCGGTAGGTTTCTGGGTAAAGCCAGACAAATGTTGCAGTGGAATTTAGCTTTGGTGGTCACCTTTTCTGGGTACGTGGTTTCCTTCAAGATAATGCAGGCTTGGTTTTGTTTTTCCTGGAGTGGTGGAGATTAAGCAAAGGACAAGTTAGACATTTTTACCAGCACTTGACATTTTAACTCTTCTGTGAAAATGAGTGGGCTGGAATTGCTGTCTGCGTCACTGAGTGGGAGGAGAGGGGAGAACTTTTAAGTCACTTAATCGACTGCTCTGTGCATCCTGACATTTGTATGATGAGTAATTTTTTAAGACTCGGGCTACAAAGCATGTTGGTTGTTTTGCTGTTTCTAGACTGGGAAGAGGTGTTTTTAAGTGGAAATAGCAGTAGAAATCCTTGAAAGTGGACTGTGTTCACTACTGCTCTTGGTTTTGTAAGGCGTGAGTAACCCAGGTGTTGAGCTGAGGATCCTCATCTAAATGATGCACAGTAAATTGAAAAGCTAACCAGACAAGAATGTCAATGAAGTCAGTGTTTTCCGGTGCCTTTCACAGTGCCCATCCGTGCTGTGCTCACCCCTAACCTGTGGTTTCATTTTGTTTCCGCAGGACCCGTCGGGGCGCAGCCCCTGCTCATGGTGCCCAGGCGGCCTGGCTATGGCACCATGGGCAAGCCCATTAAACTGCTGGCCAACTGCTTCCAAGTTGAAATCCCAAAGATTGATGTCTACCTCTATGAGGTGGATATCAAACCAGATAAGTGTCCTCGGAGGGTGAACAGGTAAGAATCGTTTTTGCTTTTTAAAGATGGTAACAAAAAGTTCTAACACTTCCTATTTCCTGTGTTTCTTCTCTGCATTGAGTATTTTTTAGGAGGAGTTACTTATTAGTCTGTTATAACTAATATATACTAATATAAACTAATAAATTGCTAAAACTGGGATATAATGGTCCTATGGGAATTCATATTTAGTGTAATCTTACTGTTACGCTCATAGGGATACAAGGAGAAGCTGAACTGTTTGGTGTGTGATTCTTTTCTAGTGTGATCTTGGTGTGGAGTTAAATGGAATTTCACTTTGACTAAAACCACTTGTATGTCCTTTGCATGGAAACGCTGGGTTCAAATAGGCTGAGGGAGGCAAAGCTGGAAGAGCTCTGGTTGCTGCAGCAGCTGTGGTCTGTGATTCGTGTGGTCAGTTGTTCCCATAACAGTGGGAGAAACCGCAGATGTTGGAAAACAGGGGGGTTGAAACAATTTGCTTTAAAATAGCAACTAAATGTTATTTAAAATCTAAAAGGAAAAACTTTTCCAAAGTAGGGAAATCGGTTATTTGAATTATTGCTACTTTACCGACTTCAATGTGTGTAAAAATGTGGCAGATGTTAGTTACTAACGGCAAGAGCTTGTATAAATGAGCCCAGTAAAAGGGCACAGTCTCTGCTGGATAAATGCCTCTGGTAGTGTGCAGTGGATGACGCCGAGAAGAGTGGCTTTCATTAGTCTAGGTTGAAGTCAGTGCACTCAGATACCTGCTTACCTTAGGAATTTACTTCTCCCTCTCTTTGGCATGCTGTGACAGTTACTTGTAAGTCAGTGGATTTACACAGACTCAGCTATTCCGAAACAGCTTCTGAGTAACATTGTCAGCGTGCCTGTATTTGGTATAGACAGGGGGTAAGTTCCCGAGTAGCTCTGGGGTTTTAATTCACCT
Organism: Mesitornis unicolor; assembly: GCF_000695765.1. Classification (NCBI taxonomy): domain Eukaryota; kingdom Metazoa; phylum Chordata; class Aves; order Mesitornithiformes; family Mesitornithidae; genus Mesitornis; species Mesitornis unicolor. The sequence goes on from NW_010169061.1 coordinate 4,038, forward strand.
GTGCCTGTAGGGAGGCTTTACAGTTTGCCTTTCCTTTTCACTTCCCTTTATATTTTGGCTCTTTAGCGCTGTGTTGTGCACTGGGAAGCAGAAGGTAAACGATGCTGTGCTTTGGAGATGGAGAGCAGGGCTGCAGCTGGGAACACGAGTACCAGAGCTGTGTTTCACCTTCGTCACTGCTCTGTCCCTCTGCTCTTGTCACAGCTGATGTGACCACAAGCTGCCACTTGTGGAAATAGGGGGTTTTGTGCACTTAGCCCTGTGCATGGTGGTGTTTTTGTGGTGCGCCGGTGCTCGGTGAGGCTTTCAAATGTGACGGACTCAGGCAGGAGCACGACTGAGCACGAAGTAAATATTCTGAAGTTGTCTGAGTATGTTGAGGTGCTGTAGCCAGTGAATTAACTTGGATGCCGAGAGTTTAGTGAACAAAGCTGTGAGATGGAGAATTTCTCTTCCTTTTCCCCGCGTCCCAGCTGAGAGGTGAAAGTGCTGCTGCTAATTCTGTTGAAGAGGAAATCCGTATTTATTGTCTTCCTGAAGTACTTGAGGTTCCTGTTGCCTGTCAGGAAATGGTGACACTGGTAACCTCCGCTCTGTGAGAATGCTGCTTTGCATGTGCTGACGAGAAGGGTTTAATGTCTGTAGAATGAGGGAGTTGTGTTGTACCCAGTCAGGTGCAGTTGTTGCACCACAGCAAAACAAAGAATCCCTAAAGAATTCAAATCCCAGAGGCATGTTTCATTTAGAGGTGTTGCAAGCGTCTCCTGATAGATCTGCTGCCTGTACCAAGAAGCCTTTTTCTGTACAAGATGAACATTTTATGGGTTGTTTTCAAGTGCAATTCCAGTCCTTGAATCAGGTTACTATTTCCTTTATTGCCATCACCTTACAGTAAAGTGAATTAGGAGAATCTGTAACTGTGTACAGATTTGATCTGGCTTTTACTTGACTTTGTTGTGCCAACTCGGATTATTAAGGCCTTAAAGCTAAGACTTTTCTGTTGGGGTACCTCAGTTTTATGTGCAGTGCAGGCAGAACTCGGAGCTCTGTTAACTGAAGAGATGAGCGTTATCAGGCACAATTAACCGCACTGCAGCCGTGGCACAGCTCTCGGTTGTGACGTTGGAGGGGTTTTCATGATCCTGCCCTGTGGGTTTCTTCCAAGGTAAGGGTGGCCTTGCTGTTGTAATGAAGGTTATGCAAAGGCCTTGGTAACTTCTGAGACTTTCTGAAGTTATTTCAGTAATGATGTTTTCCAGTAGTTGAGCATTTGCATTAGTTCTGATTTATTCCGCAGTGTTTATCTGTTATTTTAGCTGAAGTACGTGAAGCGTCTCTTTGCAATACCAGTGGGTGCTCTGTAATTCACTTGAATAATGCACTGTTGAAACTCCTTCAGCAAAACACGGGGTGCGTGGGAGCCGGTTCGCGTCTGATGCTTCTCTGGAAACATCTTCAATGTGAATCTCAACTTTTCTAGGGAGGTGGTGGACTCGATGGTGCAGCATTTTAAAGTGACAATATTTGGGGACCGTAGACCGGTTTATGATGGCAAAAGGAGCCTCTATACGGCCAATCCGCTTCCTGTGGCCACTACTGGGGTAAGATAACTGAGAAAAACGCTATTTGTAACAGCTGCTTAGGAAAGAAAGAGAAACAAATCAGCTCCTAATATTGCTGAGTTCAGGAAAACTGAGAGTATCTCGCACTATTGGAGTCCTCCTCATGTATTTTCTACAAATTCCAATGCATGTAAACGTGCATGCAATGGTTGCATTCAGAACCTCCCCTAGAATTCAGTAGCCTCTTTCTGCAGCAAAATCTATTAAATACACAGTTCCATGGACTGGAATACCTCATCTTACACTGAAGTCATATTAAAAAGTCAGACCACAGTTTCTCTTGAGTGAAGAGTTGACTGACTCAAGGCCACGAAGTTGCGTGATCCTCCTCTGCTTGGTGAGGACGCGCTTCCCTTTATTTCGTGCGTTTGAAAATGTGCTTTTATCGAATGTGCTGTGCCCTGCTTATCTGAGGTGGTGTTGAGTCTCTGGCCCAGTTGAGGGAAGCAGTGGAAGCTCAAGGCCACCAGACTCGAGATGTAAACAGCTGCTTTTTGTTTCTGCTTCTCTCCCGCGCGCAGGTGGATTTGGATGTGACATTACCCGGGGAAGGCGGAAAAGATCGGCCCTTCAAAGTCTCAATAAAGTTTGTCTCTCGGGTGAGCTGGCACTTGCTGCATGAAGTTTTGACAGGAAGAACCTTGCCTGAGCCTCTGGAGCTCGACAAACCCATCAGCACTAACCCTGTTCATGCTGTCGATGTGGTGCTACGACACCTCCCCTCCATGAAGTAGGTTCACTTCTTCCTGCAGTCTGTCTTTCCCTGCCGTATCCCCACGGGGAGACTTCATCCCTGTTTCTTCACAGCTGAAAAGGAGAAATGGTCGTTCACCTTACGCTGGTTAGCTGGACTGGGGAGACTGGAGCTCGCTACGTAGCAGTGTGTGTTTCTGTAGGCATTGAAACTCCAGAGCAGGTGGAGCATTTGTTTGAAAGGATCAAGAAACAGGAGAGACTTACAATGGGCCTTAATTGAAATACAGAGCAATTACACTGTGCTGTAGCACTGCTTTTGTGTTTTCTGCTCAAGTTGAGTATCGTGCATTGGATGGCGGTGACTGAAAGCACAAATCTTTTTCATTTACTGATATACCCAGCGATGGTGCATGCTTCTCATGTTTTCAGTACACAGCTGAGACTGACAAACTGTTACTTATCTCAGCACCCTGAAACATTGGAGAAGGACAAATTAATTGTGCTTTTTTTGGTCAATGAAAGTTACTTTTAACGCTTGATTGCTGGCTTCAGGCAGTAGGTGGAAGTGGTTGGTGGAAGCCAGTGTTCCTCAGCTACCCCGCATCCTAAGGCAGCGTGAAAGATGTTCACTTCATACTGATGCTGGTCCTTTACACATGGATGTGGGTTTCTCAAGTTCTTTGTTTCCACCATGGTTATCACTTCTCGGTGTACATTGTGTTCAGATGTCCCCTAATAAAACATCAGAATGATATTTGAGGGTCAGTCCAGGGTATGCAGTGCTGTTGTACAGAATCCGCTGTGATGGGGATCAGAAGGGGTAAGTTGACTTAGTTCTTGACTTGTTGTAAGTACTGGAAGTGGTTGTGCTTTACTAAAACTCATAAATGTCTGGGTTTAAAAACACTGCAATTCACACAGAAGCATTCAGAGTGTATTGTTTAAACTGGGTTCTAGGCACAGGTTCCCAGTGCACAAAATTCTAAAAAATATTAATGCTGTGTGTTGTAATCTTTATTGTAGATTTTTTTTATTTGAAAAGCAGTATTTTATATCTGGAGAGCAATAGCATAAACGTGTGGCCATGTTTTTCTCTAGGTACACCCCCGTGGGCCGCTCCTTTTTCTCAGCTCCCGAAGGCTACGACCACCCCTTGGGCGGCGGCAGGGAGGTCTGGTTTGGGTTCCATCAGTCTGTGCGGCCTGCCATGTGGAAGATGATGCTCAATATTGATGGTGAGTTGGACCCAGGGTTAAGAATAAAGATGATGACAACCATGCCTCGAAGATAAAAAATGACCTTGCCGTTCAGTCGTTTTCCTCGAGTTTGTGGTATCGCGTTTGTGTGGTGAGAACTTTCGGTGCCATCTGTGCAGAGGGATTTAGGAACAAGAAGCCATCTTCTACACTGATTTCTTAATCCATATTGTAAATAATGAAGCGCTGAAGTAGCTTGGGGTATTTTGCTGAAATTTATACCAGAATAAGAGTACTTTCAAACTTTGTGTTATGCACAAGGGGTTTTCACCTTGTCCTGCTGCTCAGTTTGAAGATTTAGTCGTTGTATCTTGTAATATCCTTGTGAAACTCAGTATTAACTGTGAAGTCAACCTACTGCAGAAGTTGTCATAAGAGCAGTGAGATTGGAATAATGAAGTGTACGTATGCACACATTGGCTTCCTGTTCAGCCAGTTCAGACCAGACCTATATGGCAAAGGCTGCCTAGAAATCCCAGTCTCTTTTTCTGGATTTGCCATCGTGTAAGTGTTTGGGCAGAAAATTACCTGCCATATTAAAAAAAAAATCCTATATAGGAAGGAAAAGCTGAGCATGGCTTGTTTTCCTACTCAATTCCTGTATTGGTACATCAGCAGTGACACAGGCAAACAGCTTTAGATGTGTCCCCATGCAGCTGCCCGCAGGAGGTGGTCAATACTTCCCAGAAAACTCTGTAAAAGAGATCACAACACTTCTGTGAATAGGGCTAATTGAGATGGGCTTTCTTATGCAAAACCAGATCTGCTTTGCACCACTTTATTGAGTCCCAGATGAATGCACCCGAGATCAACTGGTGCCTGTGTCAGGCTCCCTGGTTCTGTAAGCGCTCGGAGCCTATTTAGCTGCTAAACCCCTATTGAAAAATGTCAGCGGTTGAGATGCAGGTGCTGCCTAAAGTTTTCCCTAATTCACATTCTGTTCTTGCTGTCTGCTTGAAATGCTTTATAAAACCAAGGTAAATAGTCTGTCTTTTTTGCTCTAAGTCAGGTTGTGCGTAGCATCTGTCTTGGAGCATAATAAAATGTTGCAGGTGATACTGAGCTTTCACACTGAAAATTTGCAAGTCCGTGTGTTCTGGTTTACCTCAATTGTGGAGGATACTCCTGTGACTTCAGATGGGTTTGTTCTTATAAAAGTGCCTTTCAAACAGCAGCTGTGGTGTAGCTCTTGTTTGAAAAATGCACGTAAAAATCTTACCAGTCTGAGAAATAACCAATAATAACCAACATCTACATGATGGGTGCTGAGATAACTACAACTCAGGTGAGGCAAGAGGATCAGTTTAGACCAATTTATGATGTACTGTGCTGTTACTTTATGGGAAGCAAGGTTATTTTTATCAGCATTAGAAAGCGTAGCAGTTACTCTTGCAGTAGAAACTTTTCAGTCCTTTCTGTGAATGAGCAATTCAAGAACTTTGTGAGCTACGATTTACAGGGCAACCACTTCACGTTGTGGTTTGAGGCTGCAAAGGTTGCGCTCTAACCCCATCGCTTGGTTTTGTTCCGGTGGTTTGACCTGCATGGGGTTCTGTGCAAAGGCTGCTGCTCTGCGGGCTGCGTTGCTGCGGGCGCTGGGGTGGGAGCTGCTCGTGTCCCTTCAGTGACCGCAGCCGAGGTGCTGGTCCTGAGCCTGTCTGAGGAATGCGGTGGGTTGGGTCCGTGGAGCTGGGGAGCTGATCAAAGGCTTGGCAAGGGTTGCTTTGCCATTGCTGCCACTTAGTTTAAATTTATAAAGTGGTTTTTGTGTGTTTGAGCTGTATCTAGTGCCACCTCACCTTTCTCACTGAAGGTATTGTTTCAGTTGCTCCTGACTTTGCCAAGCAGACCGTTTGTGCTCTTTCTTCCATGGAATGAGCCAAACGCCCTGTCTGAAAACAGTGTTGTCACTTAATGGGATTGTGCTGGTGGTGTGCAGGGAGGGCAAGAACTTGTGGTAGATCAAGGGTTGCACTCACCTCTGCGCTATCATCGTTTGTGTATAGTCAAAACAGGGCTCGTGTTTCTACCAAACACTGTTTCAGTAATTGAGCAGATCGTATCATTGACAAAATTACATTGCATATTGAATAACCTCGGCTTTTCATGCTAAAAAGTCTTCAGTAGAGAGATATTAATACTATCTCTGCCCACATCTCCGTACAGAGTCGAAGGAGAACGTCTCTGGGCCATTACAGCCCTAGAAATAAATGTTCTCTGGGGAAAAACCCTTCCAAGACCCTGACCTGCAGAGTGGTTGCAGGATGACTGTGCTGGAGAGTGATGTGTCACTGTGGGCCCTGCGCTGCCTTTTGTGGATTTAGCTGTTGCAAGGCTTACTAATCTGTTCTTAAAAATGCTCTGCACAACATTTTATTGTGGGTTATGTGGAATTTTAAAAAACATTCACTTCCATACTGCTTCGCAACGTTCTGGCTTGGTGGTTTGGGTTTTTTTACACTTAATATTTTGCTTTTTTTAGTTTCTGCCACTGCCTTCTACAAAGCACAACCTGTAATTCAGTTTATGTGTGAAGTTCTTGACATTCATAATATTGATGAACAACCAAGACCTCTGACTGATTCTCATCGGGTAAAATTCACCAAAGAGATAAAGGGTGAGTAAAAATGCGTATCTGTTATGTCCCAGGTAACACGAGCCCAATGTAAGGGACTGGAAACCTCCTGGTTAGGATCGTGAGGGCCCCAGGACTGCCAGGAGAGTTGCAGTATGCCCTTAAATGCCTGTGTTACTTCATGCAAGATTAAACTCTATTGAAATACTAGAAAGCAGAAAATACGTATACTTGTGCACTATAGTCACAAGCTGATGTGTTTGTAAAGTAGTCGTTAGTGGCAAAAAAAAAAACCCTTAAGGGCATTAATGTTTATAAATATTTAAAGGGCGAGTGTCATGAGGATGGAGCCTGGCTCTTCTCGGTGACAAACAATGATAGGACAAGGGGTAACAGACACAAACTGGAACACAGGAGGTTCCACTTCAATTGGAGAAGAAACTTCTTCTCAGTGAGGGTGACAGAGCCCTGGCCCAGGCTGCCCAGAGAGGTTGTGGAGTCTCCTTCTCTGCAGACATTCAAAACCCGCCTGGACGCCTTCCTGTGTAACCTCATCTAGGTGTTCCTGCTCCGGCAGGGGGATTGGACTGGATGAGCTTTTGAGGTCCCTTCCAATCCCTAACGGTCTGGGATTCTGTGATTATTTTGTAGCAGTCCTAACATGCCTCCTTTTCCCATCTACCTGTTGACTTGGTTTTGGAAGCAGGTGGCTGGATGATGAGAAGCCATCTCTGCTTGATCTCGGATGCCTCAGGCTCTATGTTAGAGCAGTCAGAAAATACCAAAAGGTTACCTTTGCTGTCAGTAGTTGGTTTTACTCCTGTAGTAGCTGGGAACTGCAGCCAAGCCGTGATCACGTAGAGTGAGACAAACCCTGCATTGAGGAGCTGGCGGCCATGAGCAGCTCTGTGGGAGGGCAGTGCCTTCTGTAGTGTCACAGCAGATTAATGACAGAGCAGTGAATGGGTTCCAGAGATCTCTGTGTTCACAGCCCTTTGCTTGGCCACAGTGCTTCACGGTTCCTTTTTTGTATTTTCTCCTAATGCTTTCAGGGCAGTGGTCTGTGTCCCTGGAAAACTAACCACGGTGTCACTGGCAGGGCCTTGGGGACCCGGTTTGATGTGGGGTGTCCAGTCCATGGTCCACACAGGCCTCAGCAGCACAGGCCACCCAGCTGCTTTCTCCAGAGCCTTTACTCATAGGCTGTGGGTTGAACCTTTAGGGCAGAAGGCTCTATTCAACTGTTTGTTCTTGTGTTAGGCTTGGGAAAGACATAACAGCTCTGCGGCCTTGGTGATGTTGAGTCTACTCCATGCACATACAGACAGGGCACGCACAGCTAGCAGAAATAGCCCCTGCAAACCTCTTGGAGCTCCCATCGCTGCTGGCCTTGTTATTGCAGATAAAGTCTGGAGTCTGGTGTGTAGGCTGGGGGCTTTTAGACAGGGTCTTCAGCTGCTCAAAAGCTAAACTTAGTGAAATGAAGGAAAATTACAGGCTGAATGTGGACACAGAGCTAGGAGGGAAAATGGACAATAAGGTAGAAATTTGCTTTTGCCCTTTTAGTTTCAGTTCTATTGGAACTGGTTTTAAGAGGTGTACGGCATTGAGGAGAGGAACAAAGGAGTATGGTCAGAACAGCCGTCTGTCAGATGTGTCACGTGGCTGTTAAATGGACCTGCTGCAAGGAATTGAGATTACACTGAACGTTAGACACTGGGGTTTGGTTTTGAGGATACCTGATCAGTCAGAAATCATCATGAAAGCAAGATGTTTAGAGAATAACATTTTCTTATGTTGTGCTGTTTGGCAGTGGCCATCACAGCTGTTGGTCAGAGCATGTTCTGTGTCTCCTGTGCAGGTTTTAGTGGAGTTATGACTCTCGGGTTTTGGTACTTCTGTGCAGGTCTAAAGGTAGAGGTGACTCACTGTGGAACGATGAGGAGGAAATACCGTGTTTGCAACGTCACAAGAAGGCCTGCAAGTCATCAAACGTAAGAGGCTTCTTGTCAGAGCATAAAGTGTGTGATAGCTTAACACTGAGTGTGTGACAGGACCTAATGTTTGATATTTTGGGGATGCTGATACTTGCCGACTGAGATTTCAGTATGCGTTGTTAAAATGCGTGTCTCTTCAGCTTTCCTTTGCAGTTGGAAAATGGCCAGACTGTGGAGAGAACAGTAGCACAGTATTTCAGGGAGAAGTACAACCTCCAGCTGAAATACCCTCACCTTCCTTGCCTACAAGTGGGACAAGAACAGAAACACACCTACCTGCCTTTAGAAGTAAGGAGCTTACTCGATAAATCAGCTTCTTAGTGGTAGATTGTATCGTTTTGCAAAACATTAAGAAGTCTTGTGCTTTGCAGCGCATGCATCTTTCCATGTTTACATGTTTGTTGTTATTTTATTTCACTAAAGGCTATCCGCATTTTAAAAAGCGCTTTAAAGTTCAGAACTATGAGAAATAACTACGCGATTGCTTATGCACGTCGGGGGTGGTGTTTTATATTGACAGCACAGTGCTGTGTACGTAGGGTATGTTGGGACTGTTTCTGCATCCTCACTTGTGTATCGATGCTTCCCGTTCCCCTGTAAGGTCTGTAACATCGTAGCTGGCCAGCGGTGCATCAAGAAGCTCACGGACAATCAGACGTCGACGATGATAAAGGCCACGGCGAGATCGGCTCCAGATCGGCAAGAGGAAATCAGCAGATTGGTGAGTTCCTTAACTTCGGTTTGGAGCGATGCTGCCCACTGAATGGCACTGGAGTAGAACAATTTGTAAAGAAATTAGTGAAATGGACTTGTGTTTTAGTACCCAAACTCATGAAAGTAAGATTTTGTTTTAGGTACTTCTCTTTTCCATGATTCCTGTTGCTATTTTTACACCATACTGGTTTTGGTTAGTATAGGATGCTAAAATTTATAGCGGTGCTAAATACTTCTAAAATAAGGAGAGAGCTTTTTGATCTATCCTGTGAGTAAGTGAAATGCTCTTAAATAAGCGTGCTATAAACGAGCACTTGAGTAACTAAGGGAACAAAAAAATCTCATCCAATACACCTCATGGTGTTCATTGTGCTCACTGGGGATAGGTTGTTAGTGCTGAGCTGTTCAATCTGAGCCTTTTTTAATGATAAAGGGAACTGTAGAACACTTCTGCAGCGTCCTGTTGGTCTTTTGTCTGTGCTGTGGATTAGAGTTCGCTGCTCCTGTAACGTGGAAAACCCCTTTGTCCAGGTGAGAAGTGCAAATTACGATGCAGACCCGTTTGTTCAAGAGTTCCAGTTCAAAGTGCGGGACGAGATGGCCCACGTGACGGGACGCGTGCTCCCGGCTCCCATGCTGCAGTACGGAGGACGGGTGAGGCGTTGGCTTTTCCTTTTCTTTCTCTGTTGAAGAGTGATTTCCCAAGCACATTGGCTGTCTCACTCAGCCCAGTTGCGTTCTGCAATACAGGGATCAGGGTTTGAATGGTAAAACTTCTTTCTGTTGTCCTGACACTGAAAATAGCGTTTTTCTTTTGCAGTCACTTGAATATCTGTTGCTTTTGTTTCCACAGAACAGAACAGTGGCAACCCCAAGCCACGGAGTATGGGACATGCGAGGGAAGCAGTTTCACACTGGTGTTGAGATCAAGATGTGGGCTATCGCTTGCTTTGCCACGCAGAGACAATGCAGAGAAGAAATACTGAAGTAAGGCATGTCGGAGTTAGGCTTTGGGCTGCTCTCTTAATGGAGCCAGCTTAGGGAAAACATGAGCATAGGACTTCTAAGGAGCGTTTCACCTGGTTTTGATCATCTCAGATGGAAGGGAGAGAATCCAGGCTGGTTTGTTTCCTTGCTGGAAGCTGCAGTCCAAGCACTGTTCCTGGATACACCACGGGGTTTTGGTGCTGTGATGTTCCTGCTTTCTCTAGTTACTTCTGTGATCTTGAAGAAACTACTAAAGGCATCTAAACTCTTTTTTTCCTATACTGGCCTATGGTGTTTCAAGGCTGTGTGGCCTCCACATAATGAACGTTTTTTAGAATGCTGGTTTAAAAGCTATTTGGAATCATCTTCATTTCAATAACACGGTGGTTCTGTCCCTTTCTGCTTCGGTTGCTGTGTGCTGTCACTACTGTGAAAATTGAAAAAAGCTTCTCGTCCTCAGGGGTTTCACGGACCAGCTGCGCAAGATCTCCAAGGACGCGGGGATGCCCATCCAGGGCCAGCCCTGTTTCTGCAAATACGCCCAGGGCGCAGACAGCGTGGAGCCCATGTTTCGCCACCTCAAGAACACCTATTCAGGGCTTCAGCTCATCATCGTCATCCTGCCGGGGAAAACGCCGGTGTACGGTAAGGGAATGCCTCTGTCTCTACCTGTGCGGTCAAATACTGCTTGAAGAAATTCGCTGCCCAGCTCATGTTAGAAAATTCTTCAGGACCATTCTTTAGAAACCAGTGGTTTGTGTCTGAAGACAAAATTAATTGGAAGTGGGTCTGAACAGGCTGATAAGTTGGATTTTTTTTGCAGAGTATGTAAATTTACATTATTTTGACTTAAGCTAAGATCAAGACTTTCACGCGTATCCTGATATTTGCTTCTCAGCGGAGGTGAAGCGTGTGGGAGATACGCTGTTGGGAATGGCCACTCAGTGTGTTCAAGTCAAGAACGTCATTAAAACATCTCCACAGACCTTATCAAATCTGTGCCTGAAGATTAACGTTAAACTCGGAGGAATCAACAACATCCTTGTACCTCATCAAAGGTAAGAATCTTCGTGGGTTTTGTTCGAACAGATGTGGTTACGTTTGGTACTTAGCACCCAAAATTTAAAGATGGCCAAGTTTAAGTTGAAATATTTGTCTGGTAATAGCAGGTGATATTTGACGTAGAATTGAATTTCTTATGGCGTGGGCTCCGGGTGGTTCTTGGTCAAAGTTTAAACACAAAACAACGGTGCATGGAAGAACGTTTTGGAGATGCTGGGAGCCCATCCTGCTGCTTTGATCCTTAAATCTGCGTGGTGCTGTACCCAGCCGATTGTTGCCTGGCGGCTGCAGTACCAAGTGGTGCTTCCCTGACCTCCAGGCACTGGTGTCATCACCTGCAGGACGGTGCTTGCTGTAAGGAGCTGTCTGTGCCGTTCAGGTGTAGCTCTGCAGCTTTTCTGCCCTAGAATAACACCACAGTGAAATGGCAGTGGGTTTTGGCGGTTTCAAAGTTCACATCTTGCACACAAAGCTGTCGTTGTTTGGGGTTGGCCAGAGTTACCTGATCAGCAGCTGCTCGCTGCAGCTCAGCTGAAAGAGCAACAGGAGCCCACGTTGAGCAATGACCTTGCGCCAGCGTTCAGCTGCAAGTGTGACTTAGCACTTTTTTCTTTTTGAAGACCTTCTGTGTTCCAGCAGCCAGTGATCTTTTTGGGAGCCGATGTCACGCACCCTCCTGCTGGAGATGGAAAGAAGCCTTCCATAGCTGCTGTGAGTTGTATTAAATCGGCGTTGCTTTGTCATCTTGGGTAAATGTTAGAGTAGTAACCGCAACTCGCGGGCTCTGCCTGTGTCAAATACCTTTCAGGGATTATAGCAGTTCTTTGTGCACATTTCCAGTGTTATTAAAAAACATCTCTTTAAAAGATAAACACTGCTTCCTACTTCAGATTTTAACTTTTCACTTTTAAATCAAGGTAAAATGGCATTCGCATTAAGTAACATCTCTGCAAAAAAATTCTAAAGGAAATAATTACCATCACAAAGCTGCGTTAATATTTTTTTCTTTTTAAAGGAGAAAAATGTAATTAAAGGCCTATTGTGCAAGGAATGTGTTTTGATACTTCTCTTTTGTGTTGGTACGGTGCAGGAGATCAAGGTGGTGGTTGGGTGGTCAGGCCTTTGCTGTTTTGTCTCCTTGGTATTTTACTTGGCACTGGTCGCAGTTATGGAAACTGCATCCTTGTTCAGAGTCACTGAGGCAAACTGAAGTGTTTCTCTGTGTGAGAGGTGAGAAAACATCAAAGACAACAAGTTTGCTTCTGGATTATAGGAATATGCATTAGTGTGGATTATAAGAGCGCGTTGGCATCTTTTACTTGAAAATTGCTGCTCTTGGGTGTTTAATTCTGTTTGTATAGGTTTGATCTTGAAGCCCTCTCTCGTGTGCTCCTCCCTGCAGGTTGTAGGTAGTATGGATGCTCACCCAAGCCGCTACTGTGCCACGGTGCGAGTCCAGCGGCCCCGGCAGGAGATCATCCAGGATCTGGCCTCCATGGTGAGGGAGCTGCTCATCCAGTTCTACAAGTCGACGCGGTTCAAGCCCACGCGTATCATCTTCTACAGGGATGGGGTCTCCGAGGGGCAGTTCCGACAGGTTGGTTTTTTGGGCTGTGTTATTGCGTATCAGCTGCAGTTCTCGTGTCTGAAGAAGCCGTGCTGCTGCCGGAGTTGTTTGCATTTGTACCAGGATACCACAAAGTAATTGAGACTTTTAAGGAGAGAATTTCTTAAGCGTGTTGGGTAAGAGAAGTTGTAACCTTTTTCCTGTCTGGGGAGGAGAGCTCTTAGAACTTGGGAAACAATCTATTTCTAAGTACTTCCTAAGATGACTAATTGCGTGGCAAAGTTGCGCTTAGTGTTAACTGCAAACCATTTATTAGGTGGTGTGTGCAGATACAACGGAAGGAAAACCTAAACTATTCTGTTTTTGTGCTCATAGGTTTTGTATTATGAACTGCTAGCGATTCGAGAAGCCTGCATCAGTTTGGAGAAAGATTACCAGCCCGGGATAACCTACATCGTGGTGCAGAAGAGACATCATACACGGCTGTTCTGTGCTGACAGAACTGAAAGGGTAATCCTTGCCCTCTCTTGGAGCCTTGTGTGAAAAGCTGGATGTTATGCTTCTCTGTCAATCTGATTGGCTTTGCATTCAGGGAAAATGTTGAATTGATAAGCACAAAATGTGGCCCCAATTGAAAAATCACTGACCTTAAGTATGTTTAAAAAAATCCCCAAAACTCCCCATTAGGCTTTATCACGTTGCACGTTGATACTGGTGTTTGTCCCTGAACTACGGCTAATAGTCACGTAAGGAACTAGGGCCAAGTCTAGGGCAGTGCTAACAGGAGAAAATACAAAATGATGGAGCCCTGAACTTTTCTGTTCTTCCAAATAAGTCAGTCCAAGCTCGAGCTGACCATTGAACCTGCTCTGGTGCGAGGTGACCCTGCCCTGTGTGGCCACAGTCCAGACAGTTGTGGGGCAGCTCCCTGCACATGTTGAATAGGAACCTGCGCTGTTAACGGCCGTTGAGGTGCGTACGCAGTTGTTGGCTGCACTTTTTAACCAAACCTTTTCTCTAGGTTGGACGGAGTGGCAATATTCCAGCTGGAACTACTGTAGATACAGACATTACACACCCGTATGAGTTTGATTTTTACCTCTGTAGCCATGCTGGAATACAGGTACGATGGTTTCTTTGTAAGTGATGTCAATTTAGAGCATGTTGGTTTTCTCCCTTTTGTGCCATTTGTGTTTATAAACACTTATTTAGTAGGGAGGTTTCATTTAGCTCAGTTTTGTGTGGTAACACATTACTGTGGGACTAACGGTATTGTTTGCTTAAGAGGTGATCTCTGCTCCACCTTTAAAACTCACATTGATGTAAGACATGGGGTTTTTCAGTGTGTTTTAAAGAGGACACCTTGTACCTTTGTTATTTCTGAAAACAAAACTTGCTACTCCTGTGATTTACAGCCACAGTGAAATGAACAGTGAATCGGGTTTTCAGATGTAAACCGTGTGAAAGACTGAAGGGGTGTTTGTTTATTTGCTTACTGAATGCAGACTGGTGAGTTACAGGCTGTGGAAATTACATCCAACAATGTGGCGGCAGCAGCAGCACATCGGAGGGTCAGCTTAATGACAGAAACTGTCAGGATGTTGCTTGAAAATGAAAAAGAAATAACTGAGTTTTTTTAAGAGGTGATGTAATCATGGTTTAGTCACATTGGGAGCAGGTTTTGATTGTTGAGGATTACGTCTAGAAGCCATGTGGGGTTTTTTCCGAGTGAGAATAACTCGAGTAGCATAATCATGTAAATGTTAGACCGATTACTCATCTTTGAATGCACTTAGGGCTGACTTGAGACTGAATTGTCGTTGGCTGCCGTTAGGTAGGAGTTCAGGCGGGGTAGCCTGACCTGTTCTGAGCTTGATCCGACTGGATTGCGTGGAAGAGCCAGAGAGGTCACTCGTGTTCCCTTCCCCAGGGTACCAGCCGTCCCTCGCACTACCACGTTCTGTGGGATGACAACTGCTTTACTGCAGACGAACTTCAGCTGCTGACTTACCAGCTCTGCCACACGTATGTGCGCTGTACACGGTCGGTTTCTATACCTGCACCAGCGTATTATGCTCACCTGGTAGCATTCAGAGCACGGTACCATCTCGTGGACAAAGAACATGACAGGTAAATGGAAACGTGCGCTTAAGTTTGTGTTCCCATTGGTCTTTGCTCCATTGCCAGGCATCAAACCATCTGACATAGAGAATTACTGCTTATTTTGCTTTTAATAGATAATTACTGCTCGCTTTGTAGTTAATTTTTGTTACTTCTGGTACTAGGCTTAACACAATCGTTCCTGACAGCTGCTGCTCAGTATCAGACAAGAGTGGGTCGCTGGATTCTGCTGGAGAACACTCAGATTAAAAGAAGTTTGATTTAACAGAGTATTGTGGTGTTACTTTGATGTGGTCTGAGGGAACCAGGCCATGCATTTGGTTTTTTTCGCTTTAGAGTTAGATTAGTCATGAATGAAGCAAATGCGAAGAGCCTTCCACTTCTCTAACTCCGCTTCGTACGTCAGGAGTGTTTCAGAAGCTCCAAGCCATAACTGTAACCCGTAACGGGCTTATCTGTAGATGAACAAACCGAGCAGCTGAGGTAAGGGGATTTGTCACGAGCCTTGAGGTTGGGGTCTGAGCAGACAAGTAGATCTTTCTCACCATCCAATTCTGTTACTATTGCCGTTTGCCTTCCTGAGCACCGCAGAGACGCGAAGGCGGCGTTTGATCCGAATTAACATCGTTTACATCCTGCTCGTGTCTCTCCTTTCCCTGCAGTGCTGAAGGAAGCCATGTTTCAGGACAGAGCAACGGGAGAGACCCGCAGGCCCTCGCGAAGGCTGTACAAATTCACCAAGACACCTTACGCACGATGTACTTCGCTTAAGTCAACGCAACGGGAGCGTACTCACCGAGAGGAAGAACTGCGAAATTAAGCCACATACAATGTATGTTTCCAGTGGGGTTGGTTTATGGGGTGCGCCTCCGATCGCGCTGGAGTTGCCGCTGTGCAGGGGCGAGAGGCTGACCCTTAAATTGACACCAGGAGGATTGTTTACTTCATCGAGGAACACAGCACTATTATGCAATATGAAACCAGCCAACTGCTTTTTTGGCGCGGGCTCCGGTCGGAAGCGCCGCCATCATCTGTTGTTTTTGTTTTATTTTATTTTAATTTCTCGTAGTTTAACCCTCTTATGCCTTTACCTCAAGTTGCTCGGCAGCACAACTCTCTTTGCAAAAAAAAAAAAAATATATAATAATACAATAAAATAAAAAAATCAACGGTGTAATTTAAAACAAAAAACAAGCGAACCACCTTTATAGGAACAGTCGCAATGATTGTTCAGGGGACAGAAGTGTGCAAAAAATGATTGGGCTTTTAACCCCGGTGCACGGAGGAACGTTTCAGTATTGCCATCCAGCATTCGAATGTGAACATATCAAAGTACATTTGAATGTACAGCTCTAGCTAGGAAAAGATTGAGCGGGGGAAGATGCTTTGCACACTAACCCACTAATTTGGACCTAATTCAGCCAACTGCTGCCTTTGTGTCTTTCTTCACAGCTTTGGAGTTCTCCGCTCCAACGGCTCCTTCTAAAAAGCAAACCCGCTCGTGGTCTGGCGTGCAGGCAGTAGCGATCCAAACCTTCCTGCTCCCTGGTGAATTTACTAAAGCTGCTGTTTTACCTAGTCCAAAAGTTTCAATTCTTTCCTATCTGGCGAGTCAAATAACGTTGAAGCTTCGTGTGAGCTCGGGGCGTTACGGGATCGCACTCAGTAAACACCAGAACTGAAACTTTAGAGCTGAGGTCTTTTTGGATAAAAGCAAAATGCGAGTTTACTTGCTGCCTCTCACACCTTAATGTGATTTCAGACGTATGTGTTTTTGAAGTTTAGCTTCCTTTTGTTTCTTTTATATTTATTAGAGTAATAATAATGCTTTAATTTAATTATTACAGAACATATGGTCAACGGCAACTTTTATTTTTTAGAAATGTAACCGTGTTTATTTTTAAAGAACTGACAACTTGTTTTGCTATCTTTTAGTGCAATAAGCGTTCTAAATGAAAACTGTGTCCATTGGGCTGTGCTGAAGCAGTGTTTGTCCCACTGACTGTGGAAGAATGGACACCTCCATGATCTTAAGAGGACAAAGTAAAAGCCTTAATTTTGAAAGGAAAGTTTTATAGTCAGAAGGAATCTTGAATTTTCCTTTTTTAAATCAAAAAAAGAAATAGCAAAAACGCTTCTAGAATCCTGCGAGCTTTCCTTGTCACTGCAGCATTTTGATTTAACAAAGGAACCGGCCGTATTTTTGGCTTTGAATTGTGGAGGATATTTGAATTAAACAGAAAGGATTTTTTTTATTAAGACCTTAGTTTTTACATGCTCAGTTCAATCTCCTGGACATGGGTGAAATGTCTGGAACTAATAAGAGTTTTTAGGCTTTTTTCCTCTTTGATAATGACTTTCCTTTTAAAATTAAGTTATTGGTAACTTCATTTCACTTTGCAAACAAAGAGGGCTGGGATAGTTCTAAGGTGTTAAATCACTGAAATGTGAAGCGGATCAGCGGGACTCTTTCATTCCACTTTAGAGGTAAAACAATATTGAAGATGTCAGAGCCGAGCGTTTGTTCAGCGAGGGGCCTGGGGAGTTTTGCACTTTGTAAACTCGTGAACTGCATTTTGGACTGTTTTATTTGCACTGGTTCATAGTAGATTTACTGCAGATCGTTTGTATGGGCATTGCTGTTATCCCAGCCCTCCCGAGCTCCCCCTGCTCTCCACATGAAAACCAGCGCTTGGTTCCCGCAGCCCATCTCCCGCCATCCCCCCGAAATCCACTCTTTGCCAATATGCTGTATTTTGAGCCTAAGATCTGAGCCCGTTCTGCTTCAGAAGGCACGAATCTCACCCGTTTTTCTGCCAGAAAACCCAGTACTGTATTCTGTGCGTCCGTACGCGGTACTGACAAGTCCGTAGCGCTGCTCACGCCGCCGTCTCAAAGAGCTGTACCGGACGGCCGTGCGGACGTTACCTCCCAGCGTCAGGGGCGGTAACGCACCGAACTCGCTTCGCAGAGCTGAAGTTGCACTGGAAATAGCGGTGACGGGGAGCAGCGCCTGGGGGTCCTCGGGGTGGTGAAGGGGACCCCACGCCTTCGCCCCCCGCTCCGGGACCTCCCAGCGCCCTTGGGAGCTGCAGGGAGCGGTGGCTCCCAGTGCCCCTCTCTGATGGATTTCGGGCTCTGCGGGCGGTCGGGTTGCTCTCAGCAGCACTCCAGCCAGTGGCTGTGCTTATAAAAGGTTCAGGGTAACAGAAAATGGTTTTAAAATGGAGATTTATTTGTTTTTTTAAAAAGAACCCTCTTTTACAAAGCCTTCTTGTGGATTTCTGGCGTTTGGATGGAAATGCCTTTATACAAAGTCCCGTAGCGCTCCTTTCAAAGGCGCTGTGTGCTTCTCACCCTGCCCACGCTCAGCCACTCTGATCTGAGAAGCTTTTTCGCTTGCTACTTTCACCAAAAAAAAAAAGAAATGAAAGAAACTTCATTGGGAAAGTGATGTAAATGACCCGTCGAGCTGGCGTGTGCCCTGGTTTTCATGTGAAGGGTGTCTGGGAGTTTCAATCTCCATTCTTGGTTTCGCAAATATCTACGTAAAGTGCCGATACTTCTTTGTATTACCATATCAAGTTACTGGCGTTGTGAGGGCCACACATTTATGATGCTGTAGCTGCTATATTTATTTAAGTGGAGATGGACAATTACTGCACTAAGGAACAAGGAGAGAAGCAAGGAATCAAGGTTAGTTAGATATCTTGGTTGGTTGTTTTTTTTTCAAAAGAGAATTAATGGTGTGAAATATCAAGTGTAACAAAGGGTGCTGTCATTTTAACTGAGATTAAATAGCCAGATATTCTTCCTTTGTTTAAAAACATATATATTTTGATGTTTGCAGTTTGGGGGTGGGGGGTCGGGATAAATGGTACCTCATCTGTGGTGGCAGTTTCCAGTATATTTTCAGAGTATATGGATTTCTTTTATTTTTGTACCTGCTCTCCTTTAAAAAGACAAAAAAAAAAACAAAAAACAAACAAAAAAAGGAGTCTCAAATGTGATGTGCTGTTTGGGGAGGGGGCGAGTGGCGTCACCAGATCCTTGTCTGGGGATGGTCCAAAGAGGGACGCGGGCGAAGGCTGACGGCTTGACTTTTACCTTGCAGACGTTCTGGCCTCCTCCGTTCCCCTGTGGCTGTAAAAGCGGTTCCCGGTCCCGCGTCGCCCAACCCCTTGACTGCACCGAGAGCTCGCTGGTGATGAAAAGTGCCACTGAGCGCTTCCGCGGGGGGAGCTCGCACGAGGCCTGCGATCCGGCCGGGGTAGAGCCAGATTTGGGGAGAAGCGAGGGCGTTTTGGAGCCGAGGTGTTAAATTTGCCCCACGCGCCGACAGAGCGACTGACGCCGCTGTACGTAGCTGGGTTTTTGGTTGTAGGGCACTTCAGCTGTGGCCGTTTAACTCAGGATCGCTGTGTTACTGTTGAGTGTGTCATCTGGTGAACGTGTCCAAAAGTTCTTGTAGGGTTCGTTCTGGCATCGCTGTGGAAGTTTCTTTGGCCACAGAAATGGTTTTCAGGAGTAAAATGGGTTTCTGGAAGCTGTCAGTCAGACTCGTTCAAAATGCTATTGGTCCTAAGCTATTTTCACTTCATTTTTGTCCTATAAAATGCTCGACATAAGACACCAGATAGTCCCTTCTGTACAAATTCCAGCTGTGAGTGCTGGTTTTCTACTGGTGGTGAAGCTCACTCCAAGCTCAGCCTACACTTACGAAAGCTTGAGGCCTTTTTGTTTTTACACTTCCTTCAGAGCTCGTCCTCTTTTGATATTTTCCCTGTTTTTGTGAGCTGAGGGTTTAGAGCCTTACTCCAAGCACTTTTCTAACCAAGGAGTCGAAAGCTCAGATCGTGTTCGTTGAGACAGGACATTCAGTTTTCGGAGATGGTCGTTTCTAAAGGGCCCCCTTGGTCTCTGGGCACGCCTGGCAGAGGCTCTGCCCCTTTCAGTGCTGTGGGCTTGGTGCTGCTGCTGGCAGTTGATGGGATCAGTGAAAACCCTTCGGGATGTCAAAGGGGAAGATTCCCGTCTGTCTTTTCCACCCATAGGCGGTACTTCAGAGCCGTTTGGGGTATTAGCTATGGGGCACGTGTTTAAATAGAACGAGAGGAGGTAAACTCAGCCAATTTGCTCATCGTTTTTGGTAAATCTGAAAGAATGGTGGTTAGTGCTTGAGCCAATCGATGCTTTCTGCTGGTAGAGGATTTTGTGTTGAGCAGTCGCGGTGTGAACGGGATGGGAGCAGAGTCTGGGGAATCCTAAACCCAGCCCCAACCCAACACTAACCCAGCCCCAGTGGCTGTCCCTGAGCAGGCGCCGGTGCGTGGGGAGCAAAGGGGTTGCAGGGGAGAGGCTTGTGAAGGAAAACACCGGGAAAACCTGGAGCTGATGGAGAGACCCCATCGCTTCCCATCCCACCCGACCTGCCCTGGCCTTGTCAAAGCTCGTCTGAGGCCCCCCTGGCCTGACACGGGTAGTTAGTAGTTAACATAGGGTCCTTGTAAAACAGAGCAGTCCCGCTGTTGAAATCTTGGAGTGATCTTTATTTTTTTTTAAGCAAGACAGTCCTCAGAAAGTGCCTTTTTTAGAAGACGGTGCTGTAGATTTTTATTTTCCAGTTGTGCGTGGCTGAAAATCGAAGATAAATCAATGAAGATGCCAAGCGTTTGATGGTGCCTTCCAGGTACCTTCAAGCATCAGCTTCTCGGAGTCAGGACCAAGAATAACCAGGAAGGTGTTTTCATGGGCAGGGAGAGGCGCTGAGGAGCGATCACCAAATCCAGCAGTAGGCGGGGATGGAGTCGATGCAGTTCAACCCCCACATTGAGGGGTGCAGGAGGATTTGGGAACCCACAGCTGCTGCGGGGTGTCCTTGGGTGCTGCCAGCTCCCAAAATGAAGCAAAGTCAGAGCCATCTGAGGACTTAGGGCACGGCTGCCCCTGCTGTGAGCAGCCCCCGCGGGGGCTGTGCTTAGGGAAGCAATATTGGGGGGGCTGTGGCTCCTCATGGGGGGTCTTGATGCTCAGGACGGGGGTCGGGATGGGTCTGTGGTGTTTGGTGAGCGCTCCTCCCAGCGGGAAAAGCTGTAGACTATGAAACACTGCACCTCAGTAACCTTGTAATGCTGCATAAAGTAATAATAATAGCAAAGTTCTGCTTGGATTACACTGTACTGTGCTTGCACACGCCGGCAAAAAAATACACTTACCTTTCATTTTTGTACCGGTCTTGATAGCAGTCGTCGGACTTTTTCTTTTACGATGAACCTCGTCCTGTACTGTGGTGTTTCTGTGTATTTATTGTGATCTGTGTGCAGCTCCCAGGTCTGTGTGTCCAGTCTGTATGTTGCTTTTAACACTTCTTTTTAGGCAGGAGAAGTTTCTGAATGTTTTGTTTTACTTCTCCAAAGTCAGCTGAACTCGTCCTGTGTGAGAGGAGGCTGAATACAGCAGCTCGATAGCCAGGCTGCTCTCATGGGTACCTTGTTTCTTTACGTCTGAAGTGACTTTGTGTTCATTTTATTACTGTTCATACACTATTGGGCATTTAAGATGTAGAATAACTTGATGTCAGTCGGGATATTTTTGAATATCAGGAGCTTACGCGCAAAACTCCCACTGCAACTGCAAGTGGTGCCTGTGCAGGAACGTGTCAGTGTCCAGCCTTCTTCGAGGAGGAAGCGGAGCTTTTCGACAAGAATTAATTTGGGCACGATCAATAAAATATGGAAGGTCCAGAGCCCCTGGAGCGGGGCCGTGCCCCTGCTTGAAGGGGACGCTGTGGGATGGGTGCGCGATCCCAGTGGGATCGATGGGAGCGATCCCAATCCACTGCCCACAGCTCGAGGATCCTTTGGATCTGGATTTCTTCTGATCCAAGTTCAGACGTGGACTGATGTATTTCTTGTGTTTGTTACCGGCGTTTTTTGTCTTACTGCAGTGCCCAACGCCACTTCGTTGGTATTTAAGCTTGCAATGATGTTAAATTATTTTATATTCCTAATTTCTTAATGTTATTAGGCTAGGGTTTAGAAAGCATTTTTTCAGCCTAAATTCTGAGCCAAAACTGTGTCTTCTGTCCCTTGTACTAGTAAGCCTTTTTATCTTTTAGCCTGAAAAGGGCCAAAAACCTCGCACCATCGCCTTGTTTGCAGCAATACCCTGCAGCTCTTCCCTTGCCTATCCACTGGGTTATTTTCTATGGGTTCAGCTGATGCTGGAGCTGCTGGGGTTGAGGAGGAAGTCGCTGCCTCTTTATTACAAGAAATGCAATGGATTTGCACCCAACCAGGCTGGTTTCCATGGGACACAGGTCTCAAGTCTTGCCTTGGTGATGGGTTTAATTTTGGGAGCAGAGTTCTCTCCGTTTCCATTGCATTCGTTGGAGGGCGCGTGGTGTTTCAAAGCATCCAGTTTAAATACAATCAACTGAAGATGCAGGTGTTGTATTGAAATACTTCACATTAAAAACCAAAACAAAGCAAACAACTGAACAGCTAAACCAGACCAAAAAAACCCCCAGCAACGCAGTTGTTCTGATTCACCCTCCCTCCTGGCCAAGTCTGAGGCTGAGGATTTGCTGTAACTGATCCGTAGTG
>NW_010169062.1:0-10236 GCF_000695765.1 Mesitornis unicolor
AGGGAGGATGGGCGAAAAGTGGGAGAGCGGTTTGAAACAAAACAAAAAAACCTACCCCAACTGAAGGAAAGCCGCTTTCCGAAGAGCCGGGCTGTACTTGGGTGCACGGCTTTCGGGTGCAAAATGGAGAAGAGCACAGCCTATTGATCTGAGAGCGGCAACCGATGGGATGCTGTTGTGCCTGGACGGTGTTCAGATGATGCTGATGGATTTAATAAGCTGCTAACGTAATGTGTAGGCATCTAAATCAATAAGCACATTGATTATCCTCTTATTGCCTTTAATACATTGTATTCTAAGGGAACTTTTCTGTTGGGACTGTTACCGGTTTGATGCTACACTTGTGTATTCTTCCACTCTAATGTTTGTTTCCTTTTTTAATCTTTATTTCTCCTCCTTGATAAGGCAGAGAGCAGGTGTGGAACTAGAAAGGAAAGTGGCAGAGTTTACAGTAATCTTGCTGTTCCATCTTTAAGGCAATAATAATCTCATTATCTCATAGTGTTATCAAACTCATTAATTTCATGTCCAAAGTAAAGTTCGTGGCCTTTCCCCCTCTCCCACTCTAAGGGAAATAGGCTAGAGTCCAAGACTGCACGTTTCCCGTCAGTGAATTGCTGATACGTACAAGCATGTTTGGGAGTAGCAGTAAGCTTTCCACTTGTCTTGGCAGCATTTCTTTTGTGGTGACGCTCTTCACTTGAGGTTCTTTGCTTGAACTACAGGTCATTTGGGTGAAGCTCAACATAATCGCAGATAGGTATGAGTATTTTTTTTTCAAGTTTGATTCTGTAAGTAGCAAAACCCATACAGTTTCCATTCGTATTCTTTCAAGACTGCAGCTGTATATGAGATTATGAAGATAAAGAGAATTGTTGTAACCTGCCGTGAACTTGCTTTGTTGCAGTGAGCATTGGGTTGCTATAGGACTCCTTGTGCCATGAGCAGTTCTTGCCCTTGGGTTTTAAACATAAATGTTCTGGTCTTTCCTGTAACTTTCACTTGAGCATTGGTTTTCGGTTCCCTTCTGTGTATTCCAGTCTTCTTCCCCTTCACATCTATTGTTACTGAACCTTTGTGATTAATTATGCGCATTACATTCAGTACCTTTATTCAGCTTTTTTTAAGGGCAATCTTATGTACTCTAAGAAAGCCTCATTATCCCCGTGTCTCTCTTAATTCCCACCTTTACCTCTCCACCCCTATGCACACACTTAATTGGAGAAACCAAGATAGAGAACAGTTGGTCTCCGAATATAGCTTGAGTTCAACAAGCACAGGAAAAACACCTGACCAGATTGTCCCCGCTGAGCACGATTAAAACAGCAGGACCACTTATCAAAACTTTGTACTGCAGTTTAAAAATACCTTGCAGATAGCTTGAGGTGTGCAAGTTCTACCTAACAAGGGCTGAAATCAGAATGGGCTTAATGTTGGACAGAAAGAAGGATGCTGTTTCCTCTTTCCAGTGTGATTTCATTTATCTCTGAAGAGGTGCATTAACAAACAGGACAAAATTCCACTTACAGGGAACTCTACTGGCACAAAGTGTGTGTTCTCCAGCCAGAGCCAAAGCCTTCTGCCCTGTGCTAATCTCCTTACAAAATGAAACTATTGCATAGTCCTGTGCTAGCTTTTTTTTTCTTCTTCTTTCTGCCTCTGTTTGCAGAAAGATGCATTGTTTTCAAATCCTAAATGGTGTTTTGTTTACTTACAAAACTATTATGGAATAATTGGGTTTGAGTCTTACATTTTGTGAGGAACTAGCATGAATCAAGTACTGCTGTTGACTGTAATGAGTTCACCTATACTAAATTTATGATAGCCATAAATTATGGTAGGTTGCTTTTATGCTTTATGCAGATACAAAAAAAGCAAGAAAAGTTGCACTCAGTTTTGCTCCTTTGACTTATGAGAACGTAATTTTTGATAGAAATGGCTGAGATACCGACAATCACAGATAATTATCATCTGTAATGGCTAAAAATGTCCTGTTCTTTCAATGCTGGGGCGTTTTTTTGTGTTAATACTGAGTGTTGGTGCATGTGTATTAGTCTGTAGTCAGTGCCTGAACAAAGAACAGGTGACTTGGCAATTGGTACCTTGAGTATTACAAGAGAAAGAACAAAAGAAATGACAAAAAGCAAAGGGAACCTAAAATTTTGTTGTATCTCAGACTGTACCACAACCTTCTGCTGCTGAGCTCCTAGTAACAAAGATTCTCTGTCTACTCTTGCGTTTCAGGCTAATACCAGGCAACTTTTGCTTGTGGATTGCTCTTAACAAGTAATTGATACCATCTTTTTAAGTAACACTAAAAGGAAGAGCCTAGAGAGGCATTAGAAGGCGTTACCCAAATTTATTTGGAAATTTTCTTTCTTCTTTCTATGACATTAACCAACATGAAATGAGAAAAAGAGACTAATCTTAAGGCCTCTGCTGTGTGCTTGATGAAGATACTCTTAAATGTGTTACATTAAAATAAATTTGCTATCTGATGCAGGATTGTGTCAGGATTCCAGGAGTGAGTCAGCACCAAAGTTGAGGGCTGGTTATTGCTCGGACGCAGGCACCTATTGGTAAAACCAGGATGATCTAGGAAGTGTTTAATTTGCTGATGCACCAAACCAATGATCTGTTTCCTCTTTTGGTTTATTAACTGCATAACTCCAAATTTCAAATGGTTAAACAGGAAACAAACCCTTGCTTGTGTATTTTTTTGATGCTTCTAAAATCAGTGGATACTTAAGATTTAGCTGTAAAATTTCCTTGTGCCTCTAAGTGTGGACACATTGGTGTGCAAGACATGACAGTGATGAGAAGCACACAAGTCATTGCAAAAATGAAAGAAATGCTTGTCTCTTTTTGTAAAGACCAGTCTGAGTGCTACCTTTGGATCCAGTCATTCACAACAGCACCTCCTTCTCCTGTGTCTTATCTGCACCTGTTTAACCTCATATGGGATATGGGACACTCATTTTGGGAAGCAGGAGGTTTGGGTTCTTATCTTTTGTCCAAATGTGTATTCAGTGTTGCAAAAAGGAACCGAGAGTCACGGGAACTCTTTCTGTTTGTAAACCCTTGTAAAACCCAAACAATTTTAGGAGGAGAGCGTGGTGACTGGCTGTGCTGGGGTACCCCGGTGCTATCTTCCAGAGACAAGGCAAGGAAACCTGACTGATGGGAAAAGGAGCTGATCAGCCTCTCCTTTCTGTTTCTATGCCTGTTTTGTGAGAGGGTCGGTATAGTCTTGGCATTGTGAACTTTCCCCTAAAGTTGTTGATCTCTACCCAGCATAAACCTGGAAAAAGCTGACATTGATGGTACTTCTCCTTGCTGGGTATTGCTCAATCAGCCCAGCTGATCATGTCACTTTTTTGTCTCTTCTCTCCCCTCCTTTGCTATTCTCATACATGCAATTTCCTTCATGTATTTTGTAGAGAGAGCATGCACATGCTGCTGTATCCCCTGGGAATGGGGAAATTTGGGACTTAGCTCTGTGAGGCTCGCTACTGCAATGCTGCATTTTTTGTGCTTATGTAGGTGCCAGTTCCTTGGATGGGGAATGAAGCTGGTGTGCTGACTGGTCCTAATACTGTTGTTTGTCTCGTAATAGTCTCAGTAATGTGGTGTTTGCCTTCCAAACAGAAGATGTGGTCTGTGTCCCAAAGAGTATAAAGATCCTTTGAAGCTTTGTGAAATGGAAATGTAGTTCTCTTGACCAGGTCGGTCTTTACCCTGGATACAATCTGGTTGCCTAACTGTTATTACTGCTGTAGTTTGAAACTGCTCAGAAAAAAGGAAATGCTTGTCCTTGAAGTAGGTGTTGAGCCCCTTCTAATTTATGGGAATAAGAGGAGATATAAATTCCTTACACATTTGGAGTGAAATGGTAGAAATTTTCCTTACACAAAAGGTGTATCTGAGTGCATGGCAGAACATGTAGAATCCAACACCACCCATGTGCTAGAGCAAATGCTCATTCATGCAAAACCAAGTATTTAAAACCTTTATAATGTTTCTGCATCAATGTTAAGAGCTCTTTAGTGGGCAGGCGTAAGTGGTGGGACATTGACCTCTTTCTGTGTGTAGCATCTCTTCTCCATGCAGACAGACTTTCTCATTTGCTGTAAAGGAAATGGGATTTCAGGGAAATTTTTTTCCTTTCTGTTGTTCTTGTGTGTTCGCATTACTTAGGTAATTACAGTGTGTTTGTTAGGAGCACTGACAGCCTAGACTGAGCTCTTTGTCAAAAATGTGATGTTTCCCTTAATTAAGAGAGACTAGAAACAGCACCTGAATATATTAATTAAATAGTCAGAGTTAATATCTGTTTAGGATATATTAACAAGCAAAACAAAATACATTTCTGACTAAAATGTTACCCAGAGTAAATGAGAGGTGTTTTTTTTGTGAAGAAAAATAATTTATTGGTGCTGCTACTGTCACACATGCACGGTCGTGCAAAATTCATGTGAGATCTTTCCAAATTCTATGGTACTGAGAACAATAGCCATTATTTCTTCTTCAAAGCTTTTCAGAGATGTTCAATAATCCTTGTGACAACCCTGTGAAGTGAGTATTGTAGTAACTCTTTATGGATGGCAAAACAATTAATGGGCATTGTTACCAGCTGTACTGCGAAAGGGGGGTTCTCAAAGTGTCTGCGGCTTGGGCTGCTGCTGAAACTTGTGGTTATGTGAGCAAGGGGTGGGTGAGCATGTCTTTCTGCCTCTGCTTCTAGCTCTATGTGTGCCGATGATAGCGTTTTGCAGATGTGGTGGTAGTCGGCATGCAGGCACGTACATCAGGCTGTACGTGCACTTTCTCATAAAGGATGAGTTTAGCTTGTTCTGAATTACTCTGCCCATGTTACTGGCATTATGTCTTGGAGGAGAGATGTGCAGAGCTGTTGGCTGTGCTGGTGTCTGTAAAGTTTGTCCGTGTGTGAAATTTGGCTTGCTCAGGCTGACTTCAGAGCACCAGTTAGACCATTTGTGGGATGAGGTCCATGGCTCTTCTCGCTGGGCTTTTGCCAGGCTGGGCTTGCTCAGAGTTATAAGTTGCCTTGAGGCTGAGCTCCTACTTCCTTTTATCCAAAAAGACTGCAGACCCAGCTGTTTACTCCTCTACATGAAGGAGTAAGCTGAAGGAGATCTGGGTAGCCAGGACGTAAGTTCCTGTTCGGGTCAGACTGAAAAGCGGCGCAGTTTTTCTGTGCAGCCTGGCTTTGGTTGCTGAGATGTATGTGTGTTCTTCTCCTCCACCAGCTCTGCCTGCTGCCCTTCCAGGAGTTATAAATGCCACAGCAGATGGCTTGGGGAGGCAATGTCTGTAATTACTGCTGCGAAACTTGCCTAAGCTTGACTCAGTACAAAAAACGCTGCTTTTCCCTGGAGATGTGAAGTTGTTAGTACTTCGATTGCAGATTTGGTCTTTTCAGGGGAACACGATGGTGGAAATGCGTGCGTTATATGCTGGTTTCAAAACCAGCCTGTCTTTCCTCTTAACATAATTCATATGATGTTTAGTGTTACCGGTTTTCAGTCTTTTCCCGCTTTCAGGTCATGTCAGCTTTCAGGTTCCTGGTAGTGATATAGACTAGACTGCTTATGGACCCAGACTTTCATAATGGCTGGCACACCATAAAATAGCACAGCTCTAATCGGTTTATTTGATAAAGGTAGATTTTTTAAATTCGTTAACCTGCCTGGTAGTGTTCGGTCAGGTTTCAGTGCGAATGCTCTTTCTCCTCCCGGCTGACGTGTGTCTATATGGTTGACCCACATGTCTTTAATGCCTAATGCAAGTGTTTGTTTCCCAGTTTCAGTTCTGATTGATTGATCCAAAGTTATGCTGCGCAGGGTGTACTTTTCCGTGGCCCCTCATCACTCCAAATGCTTTCCTGCAGTCTTGGGCCCCCTACCATTGTGTCTGAGCTGAACTTCTCTCTCACTGTCTGGTGCGTACGGCCCTTGTGTTATTAGCCATATAGCCAGCTTCTGCTTTAAGATTGAGTTGTGAGAGGGCTGAAACCAAAGGAAAACAAGTTTCATTTCTTGAGCTCAGTGGAGATGTTGTGACCCAAACCACCCAGGCCCACTGAGCAGTGTTGGTTTTCTGGTGGTTACAGCAGAGGACGATGTCTCTGGTTCCTCAGAGAGCTTTCTGAGATTGTCCACAGTACAGAGGCTTGGAACCCTGCTCTTCCTAAAGAGCATGAGGCTCTCATCTCCATTGGAAGGACTTTTTTAATTATTTTTTTTAAATGTTCACTTTGCCTGTAAAGTATCTTTGGCTAAAATTATAAGCAGCAGTGGGAATTTGGGCCAGATTCCAGATCCTTACTGATTTCCCCCCACCATTTCCAGTGAAATACCCTCATCACTAGGATCATGGGATTGAGGCGTTTTGTCTTGGTTGGTAGTCTGTGTTTTGAGGTTTTTGTCTTGTCTTTTCCTTTCATGGCCAACTAAATCTTCCTTTCCTGACCACCCCATGGCCAGCTTTCCGTCAAGAGACACAGAGTGCCATGCCGTTTACTAGTTTCTGTTCACAACTAACTCTTCTGAAACTTGCAAATTTTTTTCATGTTTAATTTGAGTGTGGCATCACTCTTATCCATGGAAAGGACAAGTGGTTGAAAATAAATGTATTTCTCATATAGCTTGCACTGTGCCAAGAATGTTTATGGGATCTCTATTAAGAACTGAAATGGCTTATTCTGGAATGTGATGTACTTTGAGTAATTTAGTTTGGTTTTTGTCCTCTCAAGTTGAATTGATGGTGGAAACTAAACTGACTAGCTTAATGTCTTTCTATGGTGCTATGAGACCACTTGCTGCCAAATGCTGCTGGGTTCTTTTCAAGCTTTCCTGCCCAAATACTCATCAGCAAACACTGAATGAGCCCCCTATTCTGCCTGGTCTGAAAGGACTGGGTTTGTATTCATCTTCTAACCACCTTGCAGCAGTGCGTCTTAAGGTGAACTCCAAAATGGTGGCACTGCTTCCACCTTGAGAAGTGCCTTGGTTGCAAATCGCTGGGCGCTGGGAGGTTGGGCAGCAGCAGGGTTGCAATATGCTTATCCTGGTCCTCAGCTCTTCCCTGGCCATCACCACTGCTGGGGATGTGTTGTGAGTCTGGGTGGACCTTGGCTCTGACCTGGTTTTCTGCTGCCTGGATCATGCTCAGCCCTAGAAAAGGCATTTAAAACTTTGATTTAAAAAAAAAGCATTGCTTCAGCTTGTTTGTTGCAGCTGTACCCATGGCTGTCAACTGAGGACCATAACTTTCCTCATGTGAGAGGTTTGAAGCATAGTCTTGGAATGAAGATGTGTCTGTTAAATGTGTGTATGCTTATGCTATTGTGCAGTGCTAGCAAGCTCTTCTGGATGCAGCTGCGCCTGTACAGAAACCCTCTTTATGGTACTTTTCTTCTTTTAATTTATAAGTTGCTAACAAAAGCTTATCAATAAAGAAGGAAGCTTTACTAGCTGAAAAGTTTCCTTTTAGCTTAACTGTACTATAGGATTTTTACAGTATACTCCAGTATATTTCTGGAGTAGTATATTGGCTTTTCAGTAGCAGTATTATGCTGGAGAAAGAGAGCTAACCAAAGTGGTGGTGATATTAAATGTAATGGTATGTAGTAGCTTGGAAAGTATGATTTGTAGCTTTCAGAGATCCAAAGCTATCATTAGCTTTACTGAAAGAAACCAAGTTTTGCTGTTTACCTGATGAACTGTCATTCACAGCATCATCTTGGTTATATTTCGCAGTAAAAACCAGATAGTGTTCATCATCACTAAAATAACAGGACCTGCTGTATGCAACCCGCTATGAGCCTTACCTCATTCAGGTAACGTGCGTGTACCTTTCTCTGTGGCAGAAGAAAGTGGTATAATTATTTTCTTTCTTTTTGTCATGCTTTGCTTTTTTTCCTGTAATATGTTGTTTTTGTCCTAAACCTTACATATTTTCTACAAATGCAGTGATCTCAGCATTTGTCAAGCACCCATATGGTAGGTCTGGTTTGAAGGTTGAACCTTTGGTTTTGTTTCAAGGCTCCATGGGTGGAAAGGAAGTACTTCACAGCCATCTGCACTAATTCTTCCAACACCAATTCAAAAACTGTCTTGATGAGTCCCAAAGGAAGCTATGAACTACTGAGAAGGGTTATCTATGGACAACATGGCTTGCTGGACCTGAGAAAGGCAGAAGGATGTGGGGGGTTTTTGTATGAGGGAAACAGGCAGAAGCTTTACTGCACTTGGTGCTGTGTTTGGAATTGGCACTGGTTGCTCTCCATGCCGGCTGCTGCTGCAAAACAAGGCAAATCCATTGAGGACATGATCAGGTTTATAATGGCAGAGTCAAGACTTACTTTTCAGTGAAGGAATATCTGAAAAGAATGTGGGGTTCAGATTGATTTAATGAGCATTTCCTCAGTTGATTTATTTTAATAAAACTTTGCCTAGATGGCTTTTTTAATTGAATATTTAAGCAAGTTGAAAGCAGGCATTTTACTGTCTCTTTTTAATTTGTGCTGATACGTGGTTTAGCATAATTATTTTTTTAATGTCCTTTTAAAAAGTATGGTGCCCTCATGCTCCTGACCCTCTTCCTTCAAGAAAAAGTGGATTTAATTTGTTTGGAGAGACATGTCCACTGTATCTCTGCTCTGTGACAAGGAGACATGTGGGAGGGGTGGGCTTGGTGAAAAAATTGTTGTCTCTTGAAGTGGTGGGTTCAGGCCAAAAAGCTTTAAGAATGGTCTAAAGCATGTGTGGCGTTTGTAAGCTTGCTTTCTGAACCTCATGTATTCAGTTCTAAATAAGAACCTTGCAGCGTTACGCAAATGCTTTGGTTTTACTGGGTGACCTAAAATAACCAACTCGAAGCTTTCCTTTCCCCGCCCCCCCAAGTCCTACAGCAGGCTGGTCCTTTTGTTGTTGATCAGCATTAACTTTCCTGGGATCTATGTCCCCAAAGAGGGAATGGAGCCATATTATTATGTTTTCGGGTTCCTACCTGATCCAGTGTGGGGAGCAGTGGAATAGCAGAGCACTCCTGGGTGGGAGTGTTTTGTCACAGCACAGATCAAACCGGCTGCTTACTTCCTGTCCAGTTGGCTCCATGCTCCTCCCCAGTGCAGCAGAAATATAAACACTGAAAAAAGGTCGGCAGCATCTTTCCTAGTGGGATTGCAATTTAGTCTGGGAGGGAGGAGTCTGTTTGTTTGTTCTCTTAATCCCTCTTCTTGAATAAGATCGACTACAACAGCCTCCGTTTGGGTGGTATTGTTGCCTACATTCATTTGTGCCTCTGTACTTACACTGGAGTCTCTTCTTTAATTATATTCATTAACACAGCTAGGTTGGCAAAACATCTAAGGGAAAAGAAAGCCCTAGGCTTGCTGATACTCCTACCAAATACCTGGTTGGATAATAACCAAAAATGTAGTGCTTCCACTTAGCAGTTTGCAAACTTGAATGTGAGTCAGTCTTACGTGGCTGTAAAAAGACCCAACCAAAAAGCAGCCAATCCCTCCCCTTCTCTCTGACCCCAAAAGAAAAAAGCAAGCACGCTAGATAGGGGTGCATACACACTGCTGTGAAATGATTCCTCTTGGTATGAGCTGGACTACGGTGTCCAGCTGAAGGCATCACCTTTTCAGAAACACCTTTTCCTGTGGACAAAGATGTAAGAAAAATTGAGCAAAAAATTTCACAGGGAGGTCTAGAAAACATTACCAAAAGGAAGGTTTGCAGAATGAAGGTTGCTCTGCGTAGAGGACACATGAAAGCCTGACGCAGAGAAGGGAGTGAACTGTTGTCCATGTCTGCTGTAGAGGAGACGAGAAGTTATGGATTTGAGATACAGGTGAGAGAGCTGGAAAGCTTTGGAAAAAGCTTTCTGTTGCCAGACAGGAGTTGTGAAATCTCTGTTGCTGGAAAGATCTCAAAAAGAAAAGATCCTGACAGATGCCTGTGAGAAGGAATGGGGTTTGGTGCTCCTGCACTGGGGACTGGAGTGCTGGGTCCCTGGTGGGAAATGCACCCATACGAGACGTGAGCAAAGGGCAGGGAGGAGCCAAAGAACGTAAGTTCTGGATGTCCCTGTTTTGCTATGCAAAACACAGGTGGGAAGGGGATGGAGTGGGGCAAGAAATTAGTGTTTGTGATGAGGAAAAGTTAAAGGTGACAGAGAATCACAGAATCACAGAACGTTAGG
>NW_010169063.1:0-209 GCF_000695765.1 Mesitornis unicolor
GCTGAGAGCTGGGAGGGGTGCAGCAAAGAGTGGAGCTCTGAATCCCCTAACCTGGGGGGGTGGTGGGGGAGTGATGCACCCCAGGGCATGGGGGCTGCACCCTTGGATGTGGGGGATGCACCCCTTGATGCAGGCAATGGACCCCCCTGGATATGGGGGTGTACCCCTGGATGTGGGGGATGCACCCCTTGATGTAGGCCATGCACCCC
>NW_010169063.1:243-523 GCF_000695765.1 Mesitornis unicolor
TGCAGCCCTTGATGCAGGCAATGGACCCCCCTGGATATGGGGGTGTACCCCTGGATGTGGGGGATGCACCCCTTGATGTAGGCAATGCACCCCTGCATATGGGGGTGCACTGCTGGATGTGGGGGATTCACCCCTGGATCTGGGAGATAAATCCCTTGATGTGGGCAATGCACCCCTGGATATGGGACATCCACGTCTACATATGGGGGTGCACCCCTAGATCTGGGGAATGCATCCCTTGATGTGGGCAATGCACCCCTGGATATGGGGCATCCACCTC
>NW_010169063.1:903-1339 GCF_000695765.1 Mesitornis unicolor
GTGCGCCCCGGGGTATGGGGCATCCACGTCTACATATGGGGGTGCACCCCTAGATCTGGGGAATGCATCCCTTGATGTAGGCAATGCACCCCTGGACCTGGGGAATGCACCCTTAGATCTGGGTGATGCACCCCCAGACATGGGCAATACACCCCTGGATCTGAGTGATGCACCCCTGGATCTCTGGGTACGCACCCCTGGATGTGGGGGATGCACCCCTCAGCACGGCCAACGCATGCAGGGCACCGTTGCAGGGTGCTGGGCCAAACCACCCCTCTCCGCCCCGTCCCCGCTCCCTGCGGTGCCCCTCGCTGGGGCCCCATTGGCCCCGGTGCGGTTTGAAGCGGGCCGTGCTCCGCGGATTGGCCGAGGGCCGTTTCGGGGAGGCCACGGCAGCGAGCGGAGGCGTGGTCCCTGCCTTCAAATAGGAAGGCCG
>NW_010169064.1:0-1406 GCF_000695765.1 Mesitornis unicolor
CCAAGGTTGGTGATGACCCTGGGGACAAGGACGTCCCCAGATGTGGTGATGACACTGGGGACAAGGATGTCCCCAGCGTTGGCCATGGTATTTGGGACAAGGACGACCCAAGGCTGCCATGACCCTGGGTACAGGGATGTCCCCAAGGTTGGCCATGGTATTGGGGACAAGGATGTCCCCAAGGCTGGTGATGGCTCTGGGGACAAGGACATCTCCAGGGTTGACCATGACCCTGGGGACAAGGACAACCCAAGGCTGCCATGATCCTGGGTACAAGGATGTCCCCAAGGTTGGTGATGACCCTGGGTACAAGGACGTCCCCAAGGTTGACCATGGTACTGGGTACAGGGATGTCCCCAAAGCTGGTGATGACCCACCCAAGGCTGCCATGACCCTGGGGACAAGGATGTCCCCAAATGTGGCAATGACACTGGGAACAAGGATGTCCCCAGTGTTGGCCATGGTACTGGGGACAAGGATGTCCCCAAGGCTGGTGATGACCCTGGGGACAAGGATGTCCCTAAGGTTGGCCATGGTATTTGGGACAAGGATGTCCCCAAGGCTGGTGAAGACCCCGGGGACAAGGACATCCCCAGAGCTGTCACTGAGCCCCGCCCAACGCAGGCGAAGAGCACCGAGGAGGGGCTGCAGCAGGTGGACGAGCTGGTGGCACGTCTCCGTCACGGCTGCGTCTGGTGGCTCCTGCCGTGGTTGCCCGTCCTGCGCCTCTTCCACCCCGACACCCTGCGCCCCATCCTCACGGCCTCAGGTGGGACCACCACGGCCACCACCCTGTACCCACGGGTCCCCAGGGTCACCCAGAGCTGTCACCAGGGCTTGGTGACCTGGTTGTGTCATGGCACCTGTTGGGTGGTGGCCACCAAGTCAACCCCAAGGGACTTTAGAGCCACCCAGAGGTCACCCATGGCCTCAGATGGCCCTGCCATGGTGGCCACCAACCTGTCCTTGAGGACCACCAGGGCCACCCAATGGTGTCACCCATGTTCTCAGATGGCCCTGCCATGATGGTCACCAATTTGTCCTTGAGGGCCACTAGGGCCACCCAAAATTGTGACCCATGGCCAGCCCAATGAGTGACCAAATTCCATCCCATGGTGGCCACCAACCTGCCCTTGAGGGTCCCCAGGGCCACCCAAAGGTGCCTCCATGACCAATCCAGTGGCCTGGTTGCCCCCCAAGCCCCACCCCATGGTGGTTATGGGTGCAGTCATGGGGTCCCCTCTCCCCAGGGACCCCCACCCTCCCTGGGTGAACCCGGTGGGTCCTGATGCCACCTTGGTGCCACCCATGGCCACCCCTCGCTCCTCTTCCTCGCAGCCTTCATCGCCCCCAAGGACCAGCTCTTCTACGGCTTCCTCAAGCCCTGGTTGGGTGAGCGGGTGCTG
>NW_010169065.1:0-3891 GCF_000695765.1 Mesitornis unicolor
TGGCCAGGAAGGGCCCTGCAGCGGGAGGGGTGCGAGCCACCAGTGCCACTGTCCCCGGGGGCTGGGGGTGTCAGCATTGGGTGTCCCCCCTGCCAGCCCCGGGAGTCCAGCACGGGACCTTACCGATCTGCTCGGCCTCAAAGTCGGGCGCGTAGAACCAGACCACGGGTGAGACGTGCTTCGCTATCCCGGATTCTGGAGGGGAACAGGGATGGGGACGTGGGTGCTGGTACCAGGATGCCTATAGCTCCTCATGCTGCCCCCAGACCCACATCCCTGCAAGGGGGTCCCACCAGGCACGATGCCACCACACACATGGGTGCTGCCGAGCCCCCCATTGTGGGTGCTGCCGCTGCCGGCCCCGACCCGCAGGGCTCCCACGCCGATCTTCCTCAGCATGTCGTCCCACATCAGCGCCCGCAGCCCCCAGTACTGCGTGGAGATGAAGCCCAGCACCTCCTTGATGTGCTGCAGGAACATGGTCCCCACGTCGCCCTTGTTGCGGCTCATCCAGTTCTTGGAGTCCATCCCCTCCCCGAGGTGGAAGACCTGGATTTGGGGGGTGAAAGGGGGATGCTCAGCACCCCTAGGAGCAGCCTGGCACCCGGAGTGAGGGCCATGGTCCCTGCAGGGCTCATTGCCCACCTCATCCGCGCCGATGTGGATCCAGGTGGAGCGCCTGTGCTTCTCCATCACCTGCGCCAGGATGCTCTTGAGCAGGGCCAGGGTTTCGGGGACGTGGGGGTTGAAGCTGTTGGGGAAGCGCTCGATCTCCCGCAGGTGCTGGTACTTCTCGTGCTTGAGGATGAACTGTGCGGGATGAGCCGTTACGGGGGTGTTTCCAAGGGGATCCCCCCATGATGTGGGATGAGGAGCGGCACCGGGACCCCCTACCTCCACGTGCCCGAAGGTCTGCACCAGGGGAACCACCTCCAGCTTGTGGAGCTCTGCCAGCTGTTGGATCCGCTCGATGTCCTCCTCGCTGGGGAGGCAGGGATGCCAGGACAGAGGGCAGAGCTTCAGGGCGCTCCCTCCTCATCATCCTCCTCCTCCTCGGGCACCCTGCCCACACAGCCCCAGCCACCCCACACCCGTGTGGACTTTGGGGACACCAGTGTTGACAGGAAGCCGGTCTGTGGTGACACGGCTATGGTGGGCACGGGTCCGGGTGGGTCACAGCAGCCCCCCACCCAGCTCAGTGCAGAGCTCACCTGTAAGCGTACGGGGACTTGAGGACTTCCAGCTCCCCCTTGAAGGGGAACATGTCCTCGTACTCCATGAGGACGCCGTTGGCTCCCAGCTGGGACAGGACAGGGAACACCTGTGGGGTGGGCAGGGTGGCTCAGCCGATGGGGACGGTGCAGCCCTTGGGGGGGTCCAGCCTTGCTCTGTCCCCGTCCCCCTGCGTGTCCCCCCGTGCCGGTCCCAGGCGTCCTCACCTGCTCCAGGTAGGAGACCCTGGGCGCAGCTCCCTTGAGGTCCAGATGGACCAACCTCATCTGGGTGGCACGGGCATCCCTGGGGACCGGCTCCTGCCTCGGGGCCGTTATCTTCGCCACCACGAGCTCCATGGCCTGGCTCTGGGGACCGGCGTCCTGGCCGGTGTCACCCGCGTCCCCCCAGAAGGCGCTGTCCTTGCCCACGTGCTTGTGCAGCTCCAGGGTGAAGCTGCGGGGAGCGGAGCGGGGCTGGGGGTGCCGGGGGGCACCAGGTCCCCTCAAGGGTCCCCGCAGACCCCACTGGGCCACCCCCCACGCCCCGCTGTCCCCTCACCTGTCACGGAAGAGGAACTTGATGCCGGCCAAGGCCACGAGGAGCAACACGACGAGGCGCAGCAGGTTCAGCCGGTGGCTCCGCTGGAAGGCCATGGCTGGGGGGGGGTCCCCTCAAGGGTCCCCGCAGACCCCACTGGGCCACCCCCCACGCCCCGCTGTCCCCTCACCTGTCACGGAAGAGGAACTTGATGCCGGCCAAGGCCACGAGGAGCAACACGACGAGGCGCAGCAGGTTCAGCCGGTGGCTCCGCTGGAAGGCCATGGCTGGGGGGGCACACGGGGGGGACCCTGAGCACCGGTGACCCCGTGCATCGTGCCCTGTGACCCCGACCAGCGAAAGGGGACGTGGGGACACATCTTCCACCATCCCGGTTCCCATCAGGGACATGCCCAAAGTCACCCAGTGCCCCTCTTACCTCACGTGCCCCAGCGCGGGGGCTGGTGGTCCAACCTGCAAGGGAGCAGCCTCCTCGGTGTCACCTCTGAGACGAGGGCTGTGTCACAGGGTGGCCGGGTAGGGTGGCATCACGGGGTGGACATGAGAGGCAACGTCCCTGCAGATGGAGGAGATGTGATCAGGGACTGCCCAGGTACGTGCTGGCACCGGGCATCATGGAGTGGTCTGGTTAAACTGGTGTCTGATCCCTCATGGGACACACGGACCAGCTCATGTCCAAGAGTTGTCACTATTAAGAGTAATAAAATTAATTCAAAGAGGGTTTTTTTTTCCCTAAACCAGTTTTGAGAACTCCTGAGATGGGGATCCACCAGTTCAGATGAAATAAAGCCCAAACCAAGGGCAGGGGGTGGCAGATGCCCCTTCCCAGCCCCTCCACGGGCACAGCTCGAGGGATCGAGCACAGGTTGTGGTTTTGGTGACTGGTGACACTGGTGTGTGAGGTGAGGAGGGGATGGGGCAGAGCAGCAGCACCCCCAGCCCGGGAGCCCCCCGCCCTTTAGGTGAGTCACCATCCAAACACACCAAAGTTCAGGGTTAAATTCAGCCTTACCAGATTTGGGAACAGAAAAGCAGATTTTGGCTGCAGCCCGCGACGCGCGAGCGGCTCAGCTGATCCGGATGGTTTTGTTTGCGTTGCTGGAGCAGTGGCACCGGGAAGAGCCGCACTGAGCCGCTCTGCACCTCGGGCTCTGAGTGAGCCCATTTTCCAGCCGCAGCTCTAATCCCTCTCGATACCCTGCTCCAGCACCCAGACACCCTGCTCCAGCGCCCTGCCACAGGGCATGGGGTGGGCACGATGGCCAGAACCCCCAGCATATCCCACAGAGCTGCCATGGGACGCGTTGTCCCCAGAGGCCCCAGCGAGGCCGTGTCACCACAATGTGCTGGAGCATCCTGGCAGGGACATGTCAGGTTGGGAATGGTCCAGCCTGGGGCTCAGCTCCACCGAGGGCGTGGGATGGTGCAGAGGGAGCACAGGATGTGAGGGCTCAGGGGTCCTGGGCACAAGGAGCCCAGCACCCAGGAAGGCCATAAATATGCGAAGCGCTGATGGTGCCGTCATGGGAACCCAGCGCCTGATCCGAACAGGGATAAATATTTAGACAGGCGCTGTCAGCTCGCCGAGATTCGGCGTTTTTAATAGACGTTATCTTATTTAAAATAAAAAACAGGTTCCCAGGATCTGAGCCTCCCTGGCACGGCCCCGGCGAGGGAGGTGGGCGCAGGGCTGAGGTGGGGTGCAGCACCAAGGGGTGATGGGGCCAGCCGTGGGTCCGTGTCCCTGCACCCATGGGGGATCCCTTTGCAGTGAGGGGTTGGGGGATCGCTGCTACTGCTCTAACCCAGCACCTCGCCGCCAGCACCCGCTGTATTTATTGCTGTGACATCTTCCTCTGCCAGCCCTTTGGGGACGGCGCTGTCACGGTCCCCAGGAGGACCCTGGGCCTCCTTCCACCGGGCTCAGTGCGCTCGGCAGCCACGGGGTGAGGAGGGGGCCTGGCCCTTGTCCCCTCCCCTGCCTCCACTCACGTTTTGCTTCCGAAGCCAGCCCAGCTCCTCCCTTACCTCCCCAGGTCCTGAGGAGAATGGAAGCAAACCCAAACCTGAGCCTGGAGAGAGCGGGGCCATGGGGAGGACGGACCCCCGGGTGGTGGC
>NW_010169066.1:0-997 GCF_000695765.1 Mesitornis unicolor
CCAAGGCGTGCGTTTCGGTGGCTTTTTGGGCGTGAGTAGGAGCTCCTGGAGAGCATCCCTGTGGTTCTCCAGCCCAAGCAGAGGGAAACGCTCTCCCCGTTTCCCCCATCCCTCAGCCTGGCATGGGCCGGGCACCGCTCACGTGGGCATCGTCACGTGCGTCCCAAATTGGGAGGGAGAGCCTCAAAAAGCCGAACGGAAGGGAAACTCCCCCTCCTTCCCCTCCCCAAGACCCGGCCGATTTTCTTCCCTTTCCCTTTTGTTGCTGGTTTCCGGAACGGGGCGGCAAAGCCAAGGCCGGGGAGAAGAAAGAGGCCGAGGGGAGCTGGCATCTGGCAGGGAAAAGGACAAAATAGAGGAGCAGCGGAGGGGGACGGGTGGGGTTTGCAGGGCTCTGAAACCGTGGGGAAAATCGAGGTCTAAATTTGGGCCAGGTAATAATAAATAGAGCTCGCTGGTTAACTGCAGCCAAGGAGATGATGCCTTGAATTTTAGCGTTACACCAGCATCCCCTTTGCAATATCCATCCCTGTATCTCCTTCCTCTGACTCCTAAGCATCCCCGGGCACACGCAGCAGTAAATCCCCCATGGATGTGCTCTGCACCTCCAGTGCAGCATCGAGAGCGCCCCGTCCTGCTCTGCTTGCCAAAAAAGAGGAGGTCGGGGCGGAGGCGATGCTCCCGCAGCCGCTTTATCCCAAAACAGGGCTCGTTGCGATGTCCCTTTTACAGCCAGGGCTGGGAAACGCCTGAATATATTTAATTCCTGTTGGGTTTTTTTTTTTATTTCCGCCCTCTATTCTGACCAGTCCAGAAAGAGGCCTTTGCATACGGACCCAATGAAGATCATGTTAATTAGGCACATTAATTAGGAGCGGGATGCAGTGTTTTCTCCCCCCACCGAGGAGGAGGAAATGCAGTAAACCCCATTTCTGTGCGTTGTTTATTCAGCCGGGGGGGTCGGAGGAGAATGGCGGTGTCACCGAAGCTGCACTTT
>NW_010169066.1:1014-2654 GCF_000695765.1 Mesitornis unicolor
CCCTTCCAGAACAGGGAACAAAACTCTGTTGACAGCAAAGCCTCAGCGGGAGCCCCTGGGCTGAGGAAAAGGGGGAAGCAAAGGGGGAAAGGGTGCCAGGTTTCCGAGCGCCCGGAGGGAACAGCCTTTGGTCTCCGGGGTTTCAATGGGGCCGGGGTTGTGGGGAGGGGAGGGGGGAAGCAAATCAGCCCTTTCAGGGGCTGTTCTGGATGGCACAGGCTGCAGCCAATGTCCCGTTGGCAGAGGGAAAGGGCCTGGGTGGCCATGGCGAGGGTGAGAGGAAAAGGACCCAGGCTCCATCCGCCACCACTTTGAGAGATGCTGGGACCTCCTGAGCCCAAGCTACAGGGAGATGAGGCACCCATGGGTGTTTCTCTCTGTATTTTGTGTTATTCTTTGAGGTACGCGTGGTTTCCACCAGCACCGTGCCTGTTCCCTCACCCCTTTCCACCTCCAATCTTTGGTTTCTCGCATTTTAATTCTTCCCACCCCAAAATCCTGCGACCAGGAGAGCCCCATCCCGGTCTACGCACTCGGTCCTGTGTCTTTTTTTGGAGTGGGTCACTGCTGTCCCCATGATGTGCTGTGGGACGGATGGGTTCATGATAC
Organism: Mesitornis unicolor; assembly: GCF_000695765.1. Classification (NCBI taxonomy): domain Eukaryota; kingdom Metazoa; phylum Chordata; class Aves; order Mesitornithiformes; family Mesitornithidae; genus Mesitornis; species Mesitornis unicolor. The sequence goes on from NW_010169066.1 coordinate 1,624, forward strand.
CCATGGGGTATTTCCATGCACCTCCTCAAAAGGAGCAGGGGACGGGGTTTTTTTGGCTGTTTCGCAGCCTCTGCCCACAGCACCATCTCCCGTCAGCATCGCTCCGGCTCCCGGGGCAGTGCATCCTGGGAATTTCCTTCCCCGCTACCAAAATACCTTCACCCCAAACCCCATCCTCGGCGAGGACCATCTTCCATCGTCACATGTAACCCCCCCTCCCCACCACTGACCAAAGCCAGGATGAAAGCGGCAGGGCTGGGGTTGGGGTTGGGTTTTATTTTTTTTTTCGGTTTCTCCCCCCTCCCCTTTTCCTTTCTTTCTTTTATTTTTAATGGCGTTTCATTAGCCTCCAAATCAGACAGGCCACACAATGGCGTTCTGTCAGCGATGGGCTTTCGTGCTGATTTCATCTCCTCTCTCATCCGTATGCAAACCAGGCTCCGGCAGGCTTTTGGGCATGCCATGGAAACCGAGGTGCAAGCCCGGAATGGGGGGTTCTCGGCCCCTTTTCCTTTCTTTCTTTTATTTTTAATGGCGTTTCATTAGCCTCCAAATCAGACAGGCCACACAATGGCGTTCTGTCAGCGATGGGCTTTCGTGCTGATTTCATCTCCTCTCTCATCCGTATGCAAACCAGGCTCCGGCAGGCTTTTGGGCATGCCATGGAAACCGAGGTGCAAGCCCGGAATGGGGGGTTCTCGGAGTGAGAAACCTCCCGCTCCCTTTTTCCCATTTGCATAATGCAACTTTTCTTCTCCCCCCAGACACTGAGGCGCTTTGTTTATAGAGAGGCGAGAGAAAAGGGGATGCCGGGGCCAGAGGAGGGGGGAAAAGCACCCGGCGGGAGCAGGGGAAGAGGAGGGCAGCGCTCGCCAAAAGAAGAAGGCGAGGAAAAAAGGCGCGGGGCGACTGGGAGGGAATTTCTTATGAGGACGGGGACTGGGAAACGGGGCTGGGCCGCTTCCCCGTGAGCCTGGGACCCGCGCGCTCCTTTGGCCTCTCTGCGCCGGCCGAGGGGTGGCGGGGGGATG
>NW_010169067.1:0-11932 GCF_000695765.1 Mesitornis unicolor
GGGGGGAGGGTGGCAGAGAGACCCTCTCAGCCTCCCGAACCCATGTTCCCCGCCGCCGGCTCTGCCCTCCGCTTTTCCAAGCCCCGACCCATGGGTCCCGCCGCAGACCGGGTGGGCTCTGCCTCTCCCCCGAGCAGGAGCCCGGGGTGCGGAGTGATGCTGCCCATGAATGAACACCCACTCTGGTAGGTAAGTGTCCTGCCAGTGGGTCACCCTGCTCCCCAGCAGGACCCACAGCCCCCATGCAATGTCTCAGGGGTTGCAGGTATGGGTTTTGGATATGGAAGTTCAAAAAACACCTCGGAAACTCTGATGGCCTGAACACGCGGCAGTACGCCCTCAGTCACTGTAGGTTCCACGGGCATCGCTGAGGTGATTTTGCTTCAGCTTTGTACTGCCCATTGAGTGCCCGGCAGGACTGGGCTTCTGATGGGATTTCCCAGGCTCCATGACCAGGACCTGTCCAGAATGGGACCAGGAGAAGATATCTGGCCCTTAACCCTTGTAGAGTTGCTGGGTGATTCTCTCCTACAGGGTTTCATCCTGGTTTTTGTGGGGTTTCTCTTTCTTCTAATCTCCCCTTCCTCCCAGGTGGCTACCTGCTGTAATTGGTACAAAAAGGGAATTTGGGAGGGGCTACAGGATCCCAGGGGCCTGGGTTTCCATCTTGCCATTGCAGGAGGTCATCTCTCCTGATGCAGGGAGTCGGAGAAATCTTTAGTCCAGAGCAAAACCCTGGCAGGCAGAGAATGAGCAGGATGGGTTACTGCAGAGTCCCACCTTGGGGGGCACACTTCGCTGCCAGTGTCCAGCCTGAGTGACATTGCCCATGCGACATGGAGGGAAGGGACAGGGTGGGCTGTACTGCATTGCAGAGAGCTTGAGGACTTGTACCCATGGGTCCTTCTCAGTGCAAGGCAGCACGGGGCTTCCTGGGGCACAGCATAGCATGAGCCAAACTGCACACAGACACAGCTGGAGTGGGGAATAAACACAGCCAGGTCTGATGCCCAGAGGTTTAGATGCCATTTGAGTGATTATGGTGAGCTATAAAAATTCACATAGCTCCATGTGATTTTCTGTATAGCATTGCCTTCATCCCACAGAAGGCATGTTTTGGATGAAAAGTCATCCTGGTTCCTGAAGAACCCACGGAAGAATCCAGAAAAGAGGAGAACTGAAGAGATGTGTGTGGATTGTGAATTCACCTGAAGCATCTTCAGACAGAGAGGCCGTGGCTCCAGGCACAGTCGCTGATTGCACTTGGCCGGAGGTGAAGCCATCCTTCCAGTCCTTATTTCTTATCTGCCCTGAGTGAAGTGTTCTGAAATACAGACTGTGAGAAAGACTGTCCAGGGGAATGAGGGTGTTCAGAGCACAGTCCCGCAGGCACTGTAATTCCTCCCTACCAAAAGCTTGGATATGGAACCTCCCCGTTGTTTTTTCCACTCGGGATGTAAACAGTCAGACAGCAAGCACAAGCTCACAGCAATACCGAGAGAAACCTAGAACTGCTCCAGCGTTTCCCAGCTCCCCAAATCCCTTCCATAGTCAGCTCAGCACAGCTTTGTCTCCAAACTTGAGTTTGAACATTTATGTACTTTACACTAAATGTACTGGACTAATTCTCTTACCTACAACCTCATTCTCCACCTTAACCTCCGTTTGCAAGACAAAAGTACTGAATACACCAGAGACAGCCAATATGCACACGAGGAGGCTTAGGGAGAAGGTAGGAATGCAGCCATCTGAAATTTGCTTGACATAGCCCCTTAGCTTAAATAAGCTGATGGTTTTTTTGCTATCTATGTGCTTTCTATTTTCTCTGTGTTGTTCTAAACCTTTCCTGTTTGTAAGACAGAACTGATGCTGCTTTAGGAAGCAGTTTCAGGCAGGAAGTTTAACATGGTTTTATTGATGCAGCACCAGTAACATAAAAGTACCAGAGTTAATTAAATTTACAGGTATAAGCCTTTGAATTCTGATTGCACAGAGAAGTTTGAGTTACCCTTAGAAATTAAGTGTTGGCAGGTAATCTGGAATCCTTTGGCTACCCCATGTCCAGGTATCAGCAAGGAAAAGGGTCTTGTGGAGGGAGACATGCTTGCATTGAAGATCCAGGAGGAAAAAAAGACAAATGAATACAATGTGAGATTTTTAAATTCTCATCGTTAGTTAAATCGTAGACAAGCCCAGAAATAAAAATATTCCTTTTTCTGGAAGCCTGACGCTCTCTGGAGAACGACTGGAAATTCAGGCTCCAGAACAAGCTGGGGGTTGGTTTTGTTCACTGTGGTAGGAGTGCAGCTCTGTAAGAATAAACCCAGTTTTGAGGTGCTGGTCCCAATGTTTGTTTTCAGCACAGGGCTTTCAGCATCCTCCTGCCTTTGCCTCACCCATCAGACAAGGGAACTGTGGCCATCAATGTACATCTGCCTGCAGTATTTGGCATTTTGGCTATTGAAGTAGCTCTCAGGATTTCCTTTGGGACTTTGTTATGATTTTATGGCTTGTTACAAAGTAATCACAGAAGTCTATCGGCCTCCCTCCCCCACTGGAGGATTTTAGAGGGTATTCCTTCTCCTCAGTGATGTGGGGATGCACATTAAAGACAAGCACACAGGAACATCCCTGCAGGCTGCTTGCATAGCATTCAGTTGCCTAAGTGACCTAGCACAGGTGTCATCTCCTTGGATTGATCCAGATTTCTTGATCCAAAATCAAGAGGCATCCCAAGCCCTTTCATCCTCCTCCTCTCCTTCTGGACACAAGTTCTTCATCATCACTCCCACTCTACACTTTCCTCACTCCAAGCTTAAAGTGCTCTGCCTCCTACACATTCCCAGACGCAGAGTTTACACCTACAGGCAGCCCCCTGATCTGCTGAAGACCACAGTGGTGCCACAGCAGACCCTGATGCCCAGCTTCCCACCTGTAGGCTCCCTGTGCCCCAGCACTTACACTGACAACCAGCTGCAGTATGGACACTGCCCAGGCACCCCTTGTCCACAACCGGGATGGTTTGCATTTATCTAATGACCGCAGCCACAGGAGATTCGCATTTCCACTGGCTACAATATTGGCAGAGTTAGATGATGTTGGTTCCCCCATAATTCACCAATTTCCTCTGTACAATTCAGTACAACTGCTCAGCTCTATCAAGTTTAAATGTCTAAGTTGAGGCTGTTCCTTTGCAACTGTGCATTTCCCTTTCTACCCAATTCTTCACATCTTTCAAAGTCCAATTTGTAGAGAGCTCAGCCTTAGTCTGATTGTCAGTTTTCCTCCTGCTTTATAGCCAATATTGTTTATCCATTTGATAGCTGGAAGTGATCTGTTACTTACAGGAGGAGGTCTTGTACATGCTCTGGTAAACCTCTGTTTTCATCCCCTGCCCTACAAATTTGGGTCACTAGGCCTTCAGCTTCAGCCATTTACAACTCTTATGTTCTTATGTTCTATAAACACCTCTTTTCCAATCCACTTGTTCCAATTAGCCTGAGGATTTACACTGGTCCTGTTTGGGTGCCCCCCCATAATGCTCTAGAAGTTTGCCTACAAACTTAACACTATGGGCACATCAGCAAAGGATCAATCTCCCATCACATAAGGATTACTATATACATTTAATCTCGTGAATACTCACAACTCAACCAGATCTTGCTGGCTACAAAACTGTTAAGGGATGTTAGAGGTGGCCACCTCCTCCAGCAGCCCCTGCCCAGCACCTGGGGACCTGTGGATGCAGCTGCTGCTTTCCTGCTTACAGGTTCAGCCAGTAGCGAAGCTGACCACGGATCCTTCATACCAATCAAAAAATACATCTAATTGAAATTGGGGTACCTTAGGTGCTTTAAACTTAGTCCCTTCAATGCAATCAATCACGTTTTTTCACCCCCAAGGTAAGTATCCAGAACCAGACACTGAAGGGAAGGAGACAAGACATGAGAAGTCCCTCTGGGTCACAATATTCTATCATTGCGAGCCCACTGTGCAGGCTGAGGTTGGGGTCATTAGTGGTGGTACCAGAGGAGGCTTGGACTGGAATCAGACACATGGAACGGTTAATGGGGTTCATCACATCAGGGCTGCATTGATTTCTTTTGCAACTGACTGATGTCCCAAGAGTCTGTCCCTACCTGGTGCAGACCTCAATGCCCAGCTGTGAAGGACCACCATTCACACAGTCATTCCAACCTGGACCTTTCCAGACATCTCTCTCCTAAGGACTTTATTAAATTGTGACAGTTTCCCCCTCTTTTAGCTGGCAGCGGGGCTCTGGACTGATCTGTATTAAAAGCTGGGCTTCAGCAGCCTCTGCACACTGCATGAGCCTACAGACAACCCTCGGCTGAAGCCCCAGCAGGGATTTCAAAAGGTCCAGGACCTTTCTGAGCAGCACCAGGGGTTTGGCAGGGAGCAGCCCATGGTCCTCCCAGGCAAAGCAGGATGTGAATTCCAGTCATGGCACCAGATGCTCTTCACATTGGGAAGAAACATCCACCTTCTTTTCTTTCCCTGAGGTGGCATCATTTTGCTGCAGCCAAGAGAGCTGCAGGATAAGCCTTGTTTTGTTAGGAATGGTGAAAGGTTATCACTATTTGGAGGTCTTTAAAATAATATCAGCTTCTCAAATTTTTAGTATAAATAGCTTTTCTTCCCCACCCATTCCCAGAGAGAGCAGCAGACCACTGTGATACAAAAGAGTACTCAAAGCCTGCTGTATTTTTAAAACCAGCCAATTCATCTACCCTCTAGTGCTTTAGTACTACTTTTATCTTCTACCCTTCTACGAATAAATGAAGACACAACAGAAACACACTGAAATCTCTAAAGCCATGTAAAACCCGAAGGCATTAAAATTTATTAAATGATGCAATAACAACAGAATTCTTTATTTACAATAGCATTATTTAACATCAAATAAGCAAATAGCATCAGCAAAGCAATATTAACTTGCATAAATGTATTTAAAATTTCTCTGAATATATCTACCTTTGCATAAACTGCTCACACTAGAAATACAAACATCAATGCAGGTGAACAAAGTGATGTTCAGAGTCAACTCCGTTTTGAAAATAAATCACAACCTGAAACACTGTAAGCTTTCTCCTGAAGAACCATAGTTTATATATTGCTTAATTTTACCCTTGTATAATCTTTTCATATACACACATCTCAGATGCAACTTCATGATGAACTGTACAAATAAAACCCACAAATGACATAAAGGGAAAAAATTAAATGACAATAAATGTTTGAAGAAATGTGTCCATCATCTCTATTGAACAACATAAAGATTAAGTGATGATGCACTTATTCCAAAATTGTACACAATTCACTATACAAATATAATACATCAGACAGCTATGTAGGAATATACAAGACTTAAAAACAGATCTAAGGCATTATGCTAGATTTTAGCATTTTGAGGTTCTTGCACATAGCTTTTACCTGTAGTAAGAAACTTAAAAGATTTTGTTTTAGTCTACAAAGAAACACCAGGGAGAAAATTCTAATTAAAATCAAAGCCACTACAGTAAATTTTCTTTTGTGCAGAGAATGCTTTTGCTCTTAGGCAGCATACTACCATACAAATACTAGAAAACTTTTAAATTCACACCAACAATTAATGGCTTAAGTTGCATTTCAAAACTGATTGTGTATCTTTGGGTTCTGCAAGTGGAGCTGTGCCACCCATTTCATCTGTTAAGCCCATATGAATTTCACTTTTAAACAAATATTAAAAAATGTATTGTATAAACTGCAAAAACATTGCTTTTGATTAATACAGGCCCAAAGGGATGCCGGTGTGGGACAATATTTTAAAGATCGAGTACAAATTAATCCATTGTAGCAAAACAGCTCACTTCACTTTTTAAACTTACCACATTACATGAACACTTAAACAGGTCGTACGACCATGTATATATGCTTATTTTTCACATTATGCGCCTTTCACATTTAGTAATGTAAGTAGAACACTGATTAATTGTTCTGTTAAACAAAATCCAAGTACTTTCTCCAACAAATTTACTGTATACAGGATGGAAAATACTGATAATGAAGGGAATTGATTTGGCTTTTTTGTTTCTATAGTGATCAATATGATCAGAAGATTCCTTCACTCACTTTTCTCTTTCATTAGTTAGAAGATGACTAAAGTCACGATGAACCCAAATGGAGCCAAAGTGATAGGTACAATCTCCTTTCTTTCAAAATGGCAATGGGTGATGAAGTATTGTAATCACTACAGATGAGGGTTTGCAGGGCTGTGTGAAACAGGACAAATTGAAACTGTTTTGTCCACTGTGAAACAGAATAATCTGTCTGAAGAGGTTACTGTTACGAACCAAAAAAGAATGGAATAGAAACCAAATTATTTTAAAACTAATTTACACTTCGTGGTGTATGAAGTTAATTCCCTCAAATTTATATATATCTTAAAGAAATAATTTTTGTCAGATATATAATGCCAGTTTAACACAAATGTCGTTGTAGGCATGAGGCTGCGGAGCTCAGGGCTGACAGTTATTTTGGCTTCCCATCAGCAGGTAAGAGGATGCTCGGCTGACTGAATATTCTGTTTGAGTCTGGTAACAGAACAGTGAGAGCTGAAAAATGTTGTTTCTCCAGAACGGTGGCACTGCCCTCCTTAGGGACAAACAGAGCTGTGCATTTCCTGGGCTTTCATCAAAAGCCTTCTACAGAAACAGCCTATTTCGAACCACCTTTATCATATTTTCCTCAGCCTTCATCCAGAAGAGCTGTTATTTCATTTGAACTCCCTCCTGAAAACCAAAACAAATTAAATGGCAACAGAATAAACCTTTCGCCCCTACAAGGCATGGCTGACGAGATATTATAAAACGCACTGCATTTTACACGACATCAAAAAATTTGCGTTCAGGTTAGAAAGTTTGTGGATTTGGGGTCAGCAGAAAGAAACCAGAGGTCAAAACCATCAATTTCTTAATATTTCAAGTCCTCAGAAACTGATGACAGTTTAGTAAAAGATTATTCCAACCACAGTGGGCAAGAAAGAAAAAATACCCCCTAACAGTGGCCTGCTTAGTAACAGCTAGTTTTTCTAAGATTTGTTACGAAAGGATATAAACATACAAAAATGAAGAATTGGTTCCTACAGTGGCTGCATATAATATAGGTTAGTTAAATGACATTATGAGCAGAATCACAAGGTTTAGAAAATGAGAAGTCTCAAGCCTACAAATTAGGTCTAATCAAGGCATTGTGATCCTTTACAAAACACTTTTCCAGGAGACACACACGGCTAAGAAGATATCTAATTTAATACTGAAGTACCTCATTTGGAATCAACTTCACAACATGTATATCTCACAAAAATTATACAAGTAAAACACTTAAGTTTTCAACTTAAATTATTGCTTGTTTACATATAAACTGGATTTTATGTACCTTACAAAATGTCCTCGTAGTCCACACTGCTTTAAAATAATCAGAAACACACGATAGTGGTGAAGTCTGTAGTGATATCTGCTATAAGTATTACAGGAATTGTTTTTTTCCCAGCTAAGGGGATGGGAACCAGAAATTATCATGCTTTAAAGCAGGTATCTTGAGCACTTTGATATTATGCACCAATTCTGCCACTACCATAATCAGTACATGCATTACCATCGAACTTTGCTGTTCAGCATCCAGTAACTGGCTGTCCAGATTGCTGGAAACACACCTAGGGAAATAAAGGAGTAACCTGTTTTTATAATTTTTTTTTTCTTACTCTATTAGCAAGAAGGGGAAGATGACAGAAGTCAGGAAAGCCAGGTAAAAAAATCAGGATTTGCTGATTGTTAGGAATTTAATTAAATAAGAATGTAACCAACTTGTATTTTTTTGGATTCATGACTTGTATTATAAACATTACCACAAAACCCAACCGAAGCGTCCCTTACAAAGAGCCCTCTCCCAGGGCGATTTTCACCTGTTTTTCAACTTTAACCCCATTCAAAATTGGTCTGTGTAGTTTTCTACATCGGTTCATCTTCTCTGACTCATTGTCAGTGGAACGCGCTCGTCGGAGGTCTTTGTATGTACCAGACGGTGCTTCTACACCCTCCTCCACACCTCCTCTCCGCCCCAAAATGCAGCCCTTAGTCTAAAACCACCAGCTTTCAGACGGAACTGAATCCTTTGCACCAGACTGAGTAAGCCAGGGATAACAAAGCAAAAGAACCCCAAGGTCTAGAACTAAACAGAAACAGAACAAGAGCATGGTTGTTTTTCCTTAAATACATACATTTAAATACATTCAATCTGACATGGTTTAATGAAAATTGCCTGTCAACATTTACTTCGCAGGAGAGATCTAAGTTGCACTAAGGTGAATGCAGTGAACAGACTGAGCAACTGTCTGTGCGCTAGCTTCAGACTGTCGAAGAAGAGGCCGCTTTTCGGCAATGACCGCCCAGCTCCCCTCAGGAAGGCCGGGCCGAGTCCTGTCAGCAGCGGGCAGCTGCCGGCGGTGCTGGCGGCTCAACTGGGGCACGACAAACAGACGCAGCTCTTCAAACCGATAAGGATTTGGGGCCGTAAGCCCAGTCAGCTGAAGAAAGGAGCAACCAAACTGCCCTCAGGGTCAGCAATATTTCTGCAACAACAACAAAAAAGATAAATTAATGCTTCCTTCTGTGGTAGTGAAGATGGATATGTGAATGAGAGCATCATCTATCACACATGGGTGTATTATTTTAAACCTGAAAATTAATTTGAATTTACAAAGCTAGACTTTGCATACACTGATACAATTGAACTGCAATTTTATTCCAGTGATATCAGTGGAGGTTTAACTTCATGCATTCTTGGGTCCTTAATTCATTCCAATTTTCATGGACATGTAACAACTCAGGATCATCTCTGTCTCTCGTACACTCCAGCTGAAGGCACAGCAATATGGTTTAAGAGAAGTTCCATACTTGGAGTATGTGCAAAACCACCCCCTGTTACTGCTTTATCACTCTCAAAAGAAACCAACTGCCTTGGTTCACTTTCCCCTCCAAGAATCATAATAAAAAAGGGAATAAAGAAGTAAAAAAGTTTCAGCTACCAATCCCTAGAGAAGCTCTTTACTTCATACTTACTGCCCTTGTAGTATCTTTAGAGAAAGTACAAACTGATCTCAGCTGAGTTGATTAGCTTGTACTTTCTTTTTAATAAAACCTCAGGATGTGGTTTTCACAGTTGTTTTAAGACTGTCCCCTCCAGTGACTGCAATCTGTGCCTCTGCCTTCCTCCTCTTGGAAACTCCCTCTCCCAGGGGGCACTGTGGTCAGTCAGGTCAGAGAGCCAACCCAGTCAAAACCCATTTTCCTCCTCCCCTGGGGTTGTTTTTCACTCGGATCCGTGGCTCTGGCAGCAGAGCGGCTCTTTGCTCTCAGCCTCCAGCCGCACATGAGGAAGGAGGACAGGGAGCTTGCTCAGGGACAGCACTGGCTGCAGGCAGTCTTCTCACTGGTCTGTGTCCATGCTGCTAGGCTGCCTTTTGGAAGCTGTCCATACCATTCTCTGGACTTAGCACACTTTGCTCTGCAACCACAGAAAGCTTGGACATGTATCTCTATTGTCAAATAAAATCAGTACCAGAAACCACCCAATGATTTGGGAAAGCAAGGTCCTACGTTCTGCACATCTGCTCTTCCCATGGGCGACCATCCATGAACACAGTCAGTCCTGCTCCTCCTTGCTTTGTCACAGGACGCAGACGCCACACTGGCATCCCTCAAACCCTGGCTAACGTGGACAAGGTGAACTTTGGCTCCTCTCCAGGACACATTGAGAGGCAGTTAGCGCCTCTGTGTTAGAGCTTTTTTATAATAAAGTGTGGAACAGAAGTGAAAATCCAAAGGAGATGTCCTTATTTTCAGAATGGACATCAAGGATCTCTACAGGGATGCTAAATAAATGACTCCACTATACCAGTGACTTGCAAAAAATATTCATGTGCTGTGAAAGATTTTTAAAAATAATTTAACAAAGATTTAAGTAATAGGATGATAAAATACATAAAGTAGGGAATAACACACAAGTGTACCTTTAGACACCTCCCCCCTTTTATCTAGATATAACCAAAGCAAAGATAACTTTAAAGAAATATGTCAATTTATTATTTCCAGGCTGATAACGAATGTGGGAAAAACCGCCCAGAACAACTTCCATGACTGATGTATGCAACCTCATAGAGAAGTACTCTAAAAACCCCAAAGATCATTGACTGTAAGACTACTGCTGAACTGTATTAAATTAAACTGATGTCCCTCAAAAACTTCAGCTACAAACAGTATTCTTCTGACAATTACTGTTAAACAGGAGCAGGCTCAAAATGTTTTTTTTACTATGTGAAATTAATTAATACAAATCTGTTCCAATAATGGCAAAAAAATATATTAAACCGTTCCAGTTGCTACCATATTCAGCTCTACAAATGAAGAGCTACTTTGTGTCTTGAAAGAGACAGAAAATTCTGTCCTCTAGTGGCTTTAAAAACAGCTTCTCTATTAAACATTAGTATCATCCTTATGGGTCTTAAGCTGTAGAAGTTTTATCCTTAACACGTTAAAACAAAGTGAAATAGTATTAAGCAAACAAGTTAAAACAGTAAATGTAGAGATCTGACATCCATAGTTGTACCGATTTCAGGAACAGCATGTTATTTCCTGGTTACTTAGCTCTAAACAGAACTGATCCCTTTAAATGATACAGTTGTTGAGATTAATTTTATGAAACACTGGAAAAAAAAACCAACAGATTTGTCAGATGAGTTTCTCAGTTTCTCATTTGTCAGATGACTTTCTCAGCTTTCATACGTTTAAGTCACAACTGCCAAGGGATGAAGCACATTAATCCTCTCCTCAGCTTTCTAATTACACAGCTTGAGCTTAAAAAAAAAAAGAAGTTATGTAAGAGTAGTTTATAGCACAGAAGTATGAGAATAGTAGCTACTTAACCTCTATTATGGTTCAAAGTTCAGTAGAAGGTATTTATAGTGCATATAATTCATCTACATTTTCCTTGACAATCAAAGCTACATTAGAATAAAAGCAAAACCACAGAGTGCAGTCTGATGTACCCTTAACAAAATAATTCAAGAGTTTTTAGGAAGTTACTTCTCCCCAGGTGAGACAAAACTGCTCAGCACAGCCACATCCATCTCATTGTCATGGCACCAATTGCATTATTTTTATTTTAAATGCTGCAGACTCCCTGTCCAAAGTCCTGTCACTCATTTCCTTCCATCTGCCCCCTCTTCCTTGACTTCTCTATACCCTCTCTCATACCTTTTTCCAACACATTCACCCTCTTCAACCACTCTCTAAAAATCTTCCTCCTTCTTCCTTTTCTTTAGTTTGCTTCCCCCTCAACAGCTTTATTCCCTGCCTTTCCTCAGTGCTTCCTGGTATTTTTTTCTCTGACAGTCTGGCTTCTCTTAGCTCATGGAATTTAAGTGGTCAGAGAATGCACCAGGTAGGAAGATAACTCCTTGGTATATGACAGCTTCTTCCAAAGCAGAACATACTGCATCTTTTTATTAATCATCAACCATGAGACAGCTGCAGAAGAGAGTCTTTATGGACACTCTCTGAGACAGCCACTTGTCTTTCCACATGAACCATGAAGGCGTGAAAAGAATTGGCCTCCAGGAAGTTTTAAACACATACATATGAAAATAAAAAAAAAAAAAGGATACAATAAAATATATTTAAGGCTATTTCCTCTTCAGTATTTTCATGTTACAAAATCACTCCTGCGGGAACATTGGCTCAGAGCTGCCTACCTTACTCACCACGAGGGACTCAGGAAATGCACCATTTAAACCAATGTATTTTAAAGCCTTCCCATCCTTCTGACTGGGAGAACTGGGGAGGAGCGGGGGGGCGAGGTGTGCTGCGGCAGAGGA
>NW_010169068.1:0-4121 GCF_000695765.1 Mesitornis unicolor
GGCCGGCCCAGCCCTAAACCACAACAATATTGCCTACCTTGACTTCAAGAAGGCTTTTGACACCATCTTCCATAAGACCCTAATGGAGAAGTTGTTGATGTATATGGGCTGGATGAGCAGACAGTGAGGTAGATCAAAAGCTGGCTGAACAGCCGGGCCCAGAGGGTGGTGAACAGTGGAACAAAATCTAGTTGGAGGCCAGGAGCTAGAAGTGTACCACAGGGGTTAATACTGGGTCCAGTCTTGTTTAATGTCTTCATTAATGATCTGGATAATCTGGATGAGTGTACCCTCAGCAAGTTTGCTGATGACACCAAACTGTGAGGAGTGGTATGCCAGAGGGTCATGCTGCCATCCAGAGGGATCTCGACAAGCTGGAGAAATGGGCTGACAGGAACCTCACAAAGTTCAACAAGGACAGGAAAATGCCTCCTGTTAGACTGCAGGAAGATTCTTATGTGGATTGTGCTTAGTGCAAATATCAAGCTGTGGATTAGTGTTAATGTTCATAAGACAAATAGGTAGCCTGCAACAGTCTTTATACCCTTTGAAGTCCTGCACATGCATATGCGCACACATACCCATGTACAGATCAAGGAAAGTGCCTATTATAGTATTTAAGCTATGCAAAGCTGGAGGCAAAGGTTTCTGACCTAGATTGTATGCCGTTAAACTACAGTTTGTGCTGTGAAGCTAAATCAGTCAGGATACAGATATGGATATAACTTAGTTTCACATCCAATGCTCACCAACTGCACTGGCAATCTTTAGAATGATTTTTCAGAGAAACAGATCAGGCTTCCAGAAACACTTCAGAAATGTATGTACAAGTTCACAGTGTAAAGAGGTAGAAAGAACCTTCTCTGAAACAGTTAAAGACCTTAATGCATATAGTAAGTAGTGCAGTTAATATTAATTACAATATCCTTTAGATATTTATTCAGTTATTTGCTGCAGTGTTGACTGCTGCTTCAAAAATCAGCATTTTGTATTGTGGTGCGCTAAACCCAGCCTGGAACAGGGAGAAAATAGAAGGAAGGCAAGAAGACTCATGGATCGAGATAATGACAATTTTAAAGGGAAAGTAAAGCAAAAAGAGGAATTCATTCAGTATTTCCCATCAGCAGGCAGATATTTAGCCACTTCCTGGGAAGCAGGGCCTCAGCATGTATAGCAGTTGCTTGAGAAACACCATAACCACAAATGTCCTCCCCTCTTCCTCCTTTCATTGAGCTTTTATTGCTGAGCATAATGTCATATGGTATGAAATATCCCTTTGATCCATTCGGGTGAGTTGTCCTGGCTATATCCCCTCCCAACCTCTTGTCCATCTCCAGCCTACTTGCTGGGGGAGGAGGGAAAGGAAGAGAAAGCCTTGACACTGTGCAAGCACTATTCAGCAGCAACCAAAACACTGGCAGTTATCAACACTGTTTTAGCCACAAATGTAAATACTGACTTCTGGTTCTGACTCAGGATGTGTTTTATCCCAAGAATACATTAGGTGCACAGGACTGTCCAAAGACCACTGAAATTAGTGGAAAGACTACTGGTGACTTTGATGGAATACAGATTGGGCTTTGAGCCTAACACGGCTGAGTTAATTGATTCATCACAAGGGCTGAATTTGGCTTTGACAGATGTAAAGCAGTTCATCCCATGTACCAAAGCACTCCTTAATGAATTGCATACATTTTAACTCTGCCCTTCTACTCTTAGGTATTTACACCATTTTTTCTATTAACACTGCTAAGGAGCCCCAGCACTTGCACAAAAAAATAATAATAATATTGAACTACATATAGGCATTTGTACTTACAGTTGTCTGACTTGAGCTGACTTTTGGCAATTCCAAAGTACTGGGGATTTTCGATTATGGGAATCTTTGTCATCCCAATGATGACTGCATCAGGATCTCCCTCAGAAGAAGATGGAGTGTTACTGCCATTTGAGATGTGATGCAGGGGACTTGCCGAATCATCATCATTGCTGATAACTGAAGAAGGACCTAGAGTTAGGAACAAAGATTCTCCTGTAACTCAGAACATTTCCCTCTCTCAGACAATTCTTTTTTTTTCTTTTTTTTTCCGACCAGTTTGTCCTCCATCCCACTAGTCAAGAGCTTTCATTCTGTCCCTTGCTGATCTTACCTCAGGAATGTTATACGTCTGTCCCTTAAGAGTGGGAATGTGATATAAATTTTTGTAATGGATATCACCTAGACTAAATACATCAGGGTCTAGCATACTGTGTCACACTGGGAAAGATCTTCAAATTTGATGAACTCCTATCATTCTCAGAAATAAGCTATGAAATACATACAGTAACTTTTTTACCTTATGCCCTACTCTGATCATACTGCAATAATTTTCCCACAAAGCTGGCAAACATCCGCCTTCCATTTGATGTGGCATTACAACATGACCACAGATATGGAGGAGATGGGCTCATCCTAACGAGGGAAGCTGTATGATTCCTGAAGGATAAAATGGCTGAGAGCCAAAATCCAGAGAATAATTTGCAGTCACAGTAGGTGCAAGGCACACACTCAGAAGATCAGTGGAAAACACTCTTCCCACCTCACTGTGAGATCTGGAGTCATTTCACAGGGGCTTGTCCAGCCCAGGGGAACATTCATCTGCCTTATGAGGCCCCATCAATACCTGAGTCTAATGACCTTCCAGAAGGAGAGTTTTATTTTGATCAGTCATTTAGTGACAATTTTTGGTTTTTTTTCTCAGTTTGTGCTTTATAATTTTAATGAAAGCAGCATGGAGATAAAACCTTATAAATGGGTAAAAATAACCAACCTGCTTAGCAGAGTTCCACTTATGTGAGCTGCAGGGGCCTTTGATCTAACACCTAGATCAGAGCAGATAACATTTGAACTCTTGTGATTTAACCCCTGCTAGCTAATTCTATGCTATATCCTCCAGTTTACATTCAGAATTCAAAGAAAAACAGCATCATCATTAAACAATGACATTTTGCCTAATCCGCACCATTGAAGAGCTAACAGATACAACAAATATAAATTTTCAGATCATTCTCCATCCATGTTAACAAGAGATTTTGGGGACATTTCCGTGTCCTAGAACAACATCCTCAGGGCAACAGCAGCATTTATTGCCTCTGGGCAACATCACACCCATTTTTAAAAAGGGTAGAAAGGAGGACTCTGGGAACTACTGACCCGTCAGCCTCACCTCTGTGCCTGGGAAGATCATAGAACAGATCCTCCTAGAAGCTATGCTGAGGCACATGGAGGACAGGGACGTGATTCGAGACAGCCAGCATGGCTTTACTAGGGGCAAGTCCTCCCTGACCAACCTAGTGGCTTTCTGCAATGGAGTAACTGCATCAGTGGACAAGGGAAGAGCTATGGATGTCATCTACCTGGATTTCTGCAAGGCCTTTGACACAGTCCCCCCATAACAAGCTGGAGCATAGGAAGTTCCATGTGAACATAAGGAAAAACTTTTTTACTGTAAGGGTGACAGAGCACTGGAACAGGCTGCCCAGAGGGGTTGTGGAGTCTCCTTCCCTGGAGACATTCAAAACCCGCCTGGACGCGTTCCTGTGTGACCTAGTCTAGGTGATCCTGCTCTGGCAGGGGGGTTGGACTACATGATCTTTCGAGGTCCCTTCCAACTCCTAACATTCTGCGATTCTGTGATTCTGTGAACATCCTTCTTTCTAAGTTGGAGAGGTATGGGTTTGATGGGTGGACTGTTCAGGGGATAAGGAATTGGCTGGATGGTCACATCCAGAGAGTAGTGGTCAATGGCTCGATGTCCAGATGGAAGATGGTGACAAGTGGTGTCCCTCAAGGGTCAGTACTAGGACCAGTGCTGTTTAATATCTTCATTAATGATATTGACTGTGGGACTGAGTGCACCCTCAGCAAGTTCACTGATGATACAAAGCTGGGTGGTGATGTTAATGTGCCAGAGGGAAGGGATGCCATCCAGAGGGAGAAGTGAGCCCAAGCCAACCTCATGAAGTTCAACAAGACCAAGTGCAAGGTCCTGCACCTGGGTAGGGGCAATCCCAAGCACTAATACAGGCTGGGCAGAGTACGGCTTGATAACAGTCCCGAGGAAAAGGACTTGGGGGTGTCA
>NW_010169069.1:0-1972 GCF_000695765.1 Mesitornis unicolor
CCCCCCCGACACAATTCGGGTGCCTGTGGGGGTGTTCTGGTACCACCCCATGGACCGTGGTCCCAGGACACCCACCAGGTCATGGGGACCACCCCACTGCTCCCCAGCTGGCACCTGGGGACCCCTGGATCCAGCTGTGCCTTCAAGAAGTAGTGGGGACAGTGAGGGTCCCTCTCAGGGTCCCCATGGTGGTCCCCAACTCAGGGTCCCAATTGCAGATGCAGCAACAATGACACCCCGGTGACACCCTGCAAGCAGGGCTGGACACGAGGTGACATTGGGGTCTGGGGAGAGGTTCATGGGGACATTTTGGCCACCTCCACCCCCTCCAGCATCTTCTGTCCTCATTGGGGTTGGTGACTTTCACCCCTGTCCCTTCACTTGTCACCAAGGGGGTGACCCCCAGCCTTTAGGGGATCCTCACCCCAGGCTGTGGCACTCTCAAAGTCCAGAATGCTGTGGCTGTGTCCCCCCCCACGCATGGAGCCTCTGTGGGGGCTGGGATTTGCAGCTCTGACACCCCCCCCGCTCTGCCAAAAACCTGCTTTGGGGGGGGAAAATGGAGGGGCTGGTTGCCACGGCGACCGACGGGGATGATGCTGGCAGCTCCGTGGGATGTGGGTGAGGGAGATGTTCTGGGACTTTTGAGAGTCGTGGGATGCTCTCAGGCCCCATCCGGGATCAACCTGGACCCATCCCGGAGCTTTCATTGCACCCCTAAAATCCGCCTGCGCCCAGGACACACCACTGGACCAGTGCTTACTGGTTTCCAGTTAGAGAGACCAGTGTGAAGAGTCTCATGGTTTTTTGGACCTGGTTGCCCATAACTCACCCGTTTCCTCTTTTTGCCAGTGGTGGGATGCCCTAAATTAATTGAATTAATTATTGCGCCTCCAATAAATTAATTTGAGGAATAAACCTGGAGCAGGCGAAAGCTTCGGCCCCGAAGAGCTGCTTCCTCCCCCTCCTGCTCCTCTTGGCCCTGCTCTTGCTGCAGCTGGGCACATCTCACCACCGCCTCCCTCCAGGCATTTTCTGGGCAGCTTTTTGAGTAAATAAAGTGGTTTTTTCACACATTTTCGCTGGGAAAAGGTGCGGTGCGCATAGGTGGCCAAATCCACCTCCAAGCTGGCCCGGGGAAGCGGCGGGGGTGGATAAATGTATGCAGTGAGAAGGCTTCCCACCGCAGGTGAGATCAGTCTCATCTTCAAAAACAGCTTTTTTCCTCTATTTTTTCCCCTCAGAAAAAGGCTCCTGGGGGGGTGGTGCTGGGAGTGGGATGTCCCCAGGGAGATGCACAGGTTATTCCTGACAGCTCCTCACCCTGTCATTGCTCCCCGAAGGGGGTGAGGGCGTTATCAGCCGTGGATTTACTGGGGTTGGAGCGGATTTTAAATTAAAACCCGGCTGATGGAGCCCCCCCTACCCTGCACGAAAGACTCACCCGCGAGTTGTGCCTAAACCTCGAGAAGTGACCTTAAAAAGGGACCCATTTTTGGCTGAGCAGGAAACTGAGGATGCTCGGGGCAGCTGGATGGCGTTGCCTGGGTGACCCCAAAAAGCTCTGGGGTCCCCAGTAACCAGAGTGGGGGGTACTGGAGGTGGGAGGCAACCTCTATCATCCGATGGCTCTGAGGCTTCAGGCTGTCATTTTTGGGGACCTGAAGCATTCCCAGGCAGGAGATGGGCACAATTTTTGGCTCTCCATCGTTTTGGGGAGCAGGGGGATGGCATCAGGGGCCACCGCGGTGTCCCAGGACTCCCCCTCCGGTCCCCCACGCAGCCCCTTTGGTCGCGGTTTGGGTTTGGAGCCGGGAGCGGTGGCGCCGAGCCTGGAGCCGACCCAGCTGCCACCGCGATTAACTCCGTTAACTCGATTTACCGCCGGACTTAACGACCCGGCGCGGCGCAGAGGCCCTTAGAGGACCCGTTTCTAATTAATTTTAGCTCATAAACTAATTAACGGGTTTAC
>NW_010169070.1:0-291 GCF_000695765.1 Mesitornis unicolor
CAATGGCTTGAGGTGTCATGGGCCAACCGAGTCATAAATAATTCACCCTAATGTTGCCAGTCTCAATCCACCTGAACCACTTCACTCTCAGCAGCCTGGTCTACCTGCTGGATTTTATGATATTCAATGGCCCAGCATATTGGGTATGTGGGCACCTTCATGATGTATTTTTACAACCATGTTCTCTTCCTGGGAACCATCGTGTGGCGGCCCACATGGGTTTCCCTCTGCGCTGCCAGTTTCTCTGTAACCACCCCCACAGGAAATTTGCCACCGTCAATGATTTGGCCT
>NW_010169070.1:631-1016 GCF_000695765.1 Mesitornis unicolor
CCACCACAATGCCTGGGTTCTCTTTTTCTAGCCTGGCTGCCCTATTCTGGATGCCTGGGTCCTCTCCCAGACACTGGAGTCCACTCATAGGGGTGTCTGGGGCCCCTACCCTGGATTCTCCTGTTGACCACCTCAGATGCCTTGTTCCTTCAGCCTGGGAACCTGGGTCTTGTTCCCAGACTCCTGGGTCATGACTCAGATTCCTGGTGCTCTCCTAGAGTCCTAGGTACTTGTCCTTTTTTTCCCTTTTCCTTTTCCTTTTCCTTTTTTCCTTTTCCTTTTCCTTTTCTCCTTTTTTGCTTTTTCCTTATCCTTTTTCTTTTCCTTTTCCTTTTCCTCTTCCTTTTTTCCTTCTCCTTTTCCTTTTTCCCTTTTCCTTTTCTTT
>NW_010169071.1:0-2751 GCF_000695765.1 Mesitornis unicolor
CAGTTATGCACTGAGCCTAAACCACGACAGCCTCTCATGACTAAGGCACGGACAACACTGGAACAGGGTGAGATGCAATTCTGGGAGGGCATGCAAATGCTCATAGTCTCTAAGTGGATCAGCTATTGCTGTCATTCCTTTTGCCTTGTGTATTACTTGGTCTTGCTCACACATGATAACTGATGTGATACAGGATCTGTTTTACCTTATTGATGCCTGTGGCAATCTAAGGCTTGCAGTGATCAACTGGTATGCAGCTGCTCCTTGTCTACCCTGGGAGTCCCCACAGAGCACTTTCTTAGGCATCCATCTGCACTCCCTCTTGCCAAACTCACTTCCACCCACGTAAAGTTGCTTGAAGTACACAATTTTTCATTGCAATATATGTGATTACTATTGTTTATAGCTGATGAAATGCATCATTTTAGTCACACTAATTAAGGATAGGCTCAAATCTTTTCTGGGAGCCATTAAGCTAAATCCTAGGGCAGGGTCTGTCACAGTTGGGGCTGAACCTTTTCAGAAGTGGCTTAACTATGCCTGTGCTTGCACCATACCACTCCTACAAGTGGGGGTGTTCCTCCTCTCAGCCCTGCTGAGCTGCAACCCTAGACTGCAGAAAGGAAGGGCTTGTTTACCCCATCTTCACTTCTTTCTTCAGCCTTGGTATGAAGAGATGCAAACCCCTCCCCACAGCCCTGACTTTCTGGGGGCAGCAGCAGCAATGTGATCCCTTCTTCCTCCCCTGTCAGACGACACACTCTGCTGCACTGTGCCTACAGTGTGCTTACCCCAGCTAAGAAATCCTCCTCCAGGAGATCGATTTTTGCAAATGGAATCATCCTGTGGCAGATGGAAATTATATGCTCAAAACAGCATCCCACCCCCATTGGTAAATGATCCTTGTACATGTGCGAATTCATTATCTCTGTAGGGGCAATGCAGAATTGAGCCATGACATAATCCCAGGTTATCTTTCAGGAGGAGATGAAGCTGCCTGGCGTAATGCATTGATTGATGAAGACAGAGTGTCGACAAATGAATATATGATATGCTCAAATTAAAAGAAAATTCAATTCACAGGCTGAAACAGCATTTAGATAGCATCAAGGAGGAGATAGAAACCAACAAGTCAGAAAATTCTGCAGCGAAAAGCGTGTCCTATCTGGCTTTTGTAAGATTATGCCTCAAATATAATCATTCTGCTACAGTTATCATGTGTGTCCTCATTGTTTCATTTCTGACACAGTATTTCAGAAAATGTTTTTTCAGTATCAACTACGTAAAATCATTCATTTTCATAAACACAACACAATGCATTTAACATACCCTTGACTTGCAGAATATGTACCTGTGGGCGGTTTTTGATGTATCTAATAATATTTTGGTATTAAGTTATTACACAAAACAAGAAAAAATAGAAATGTTTTTTGCAGAAGAAAACTGCATAATATTTTGATAACTAAGTGTGCTTATTTTGTTAACCACTTTGTATATACATAGATCACACAGTCACCATGCCAATCTCTTCACAGAAACAGTGTTTTGGTTTCACAGGACCCATTATTGTATAAATTGCTTATGGTTCACATAGTGAACAAAATGTTGTAAATTGGAATTCATAGCTTTAAATTAAGTGTGAAATTTTAAGAAGGGTAACATTTACTTTATATCTAATCTTTCTAACAGTTTCGGTAGTTGCATTCACTCACACACACACAAAGGTACACAAACACTCCTTTTTATCTTTAATTTGGTTGTAATTTTTTCAGGAGAAAAAATCCCCAAACTGAAAGCCTAGCATTGGCATTGCTCCAGCAGTGAAGGCTGAATTGGGAGCTCATGTCAGCTGAACATCTAGCCTTTGCCCGGCAGCCCCGGCTTTAGCCTGCAGACCTCGCTGGGATGGCCACAGTCCCTGCTCTGGCCTTTCACTCTCCTTTCCTGAAACAATACCCAGTAAGAGAAGGGATTTCAGATGCTCCAAACTTGAGTGGTCCAGAGAGGTGACCTCTGATGGTCGTTCTAACCACGCCCGTGTATTCCAAGTATTGACTCAATCTCTTTCTCTGTATTTTTAAAATACATCTTGTTGTTCAGTAACGTTACTGCACCCAGGGGCAACAAGAGGACTCTTGGCTTGTTTCTGCACCCTCTTCTGAGACTGCTGCTGGACAAAAGAGTAGGCTTCCCAGCAATACAAAGACATTTCACACCAGACTTGCAATAATTGAAGTTTCAGAATGCACTGGGACATGTTTTCATATGAGGTATTGTGTTTTTCCTGTGAATAACTGCATCTCCTTTCCCCTACTTTTTATTTACATCTTTTTGTTTACTCCATTGTATAAGTCAGTGCAATCAAATTTCAACTGAAGCACAAGATATTTAAGGCTGACTGTATTCTTCTTGATAGAGGTATGGTCCTGTTAGAGTTAGGAGACATTTATTTTAATTCATTCCATCAAGGATGCAGATGTATCCTTAAAAAAGCTTCCAAAATGATATCAACCTATACAGTACTTTCTTCTAAGGGGCATATTCTGCATCTGCTTCTTGCACTGTTTCGTAATGAAAATGTGTTAATGCACCGAAAATGCTGCATAGCTGCAGGAAAAATGCACTTAAACATCGAGCAGCAAAACAAAAAGTGAAAGTGGATTTGAAGTGACAGGCAAAGCTAGAATAGCAAATATGTTCAGATACTGGTATTTTATGTATGACCATTACTTGCAGATGATTCAGCAGGGA
>NW_010169071.1:2782-14590 GCF_000695765.1 Mesitornis unicolor
GCAGGAAGACTTTAATCAAGATCGGAGCCCCATGATGCTGAGTGCCGCACTGCATGGACATGAAATGCAGCTCAAACAACGTTCCAGCTTACAAGCAATAGAAGGGTGGAAGGAAAAATGGAAGCGAAACCAAGCCAGGACTAGTACACTCCATCCTAACTCCATTTCTTATGGCTACTGCCCCACAAAATTAGTTTGACAAATCTATGTATGTCAGCTGTCTCTTTGATTTTGTTCAGTTCTGCCTTTGAAATCAAAGTCGGCAAAATTTCAAGACGCCTAGCTCACATCTGAAAATAACACTCTTAGCTAGATTTTATAAAATATCTTTTACTTGCTGAATTTTTCAGAGAAGTTAAGCACCTAGCTGCCATCATTTCCAGGGAGGTGGGCTTCAGAGCCCTTTAGGAAGGATTGCCTCGATTTTTGCAGTGCTAACTGCTGTAGCAATTCAATTATTTAAAAGAAGACAGAAAAATGCTTATACTGAAATGATCACTGGAACATGGTCTGGCACACCTGCCTATGCCAACTTCAAAAAATCAGAGACACTGTGCTGCAACTCTACCACAATATTTAGTGAAGATCTTCCTAACTTCTTTTTGGACCCTGGTGTGGGGTTTATATAAACAAACTACAGATATTGAAAACCAAGAGTCCTCAATAGAGCAGCCATGTAAAATGAATTGTGGAAAAGAAGCATTTAGCAGTACAGTTCATTGCACCCATTTTTTATTTTTTATTTTTTAAATTGGCAAAATACTCATAATTGCCTCCTTTTTAGATACATAATATAAACCTTGTGACTGCTATGATATAGAAGACCCTCCCTAAGGAGTGAGGGGAAAAGTCAGCAGCACATTGGTTTCAAACTTTTTCTTCAGCTGCGTGCTAATAATGTCACTCCTTTCACATATTCACCATGGAGAATAAAGGTAATTAGAAGCTACTTATGCCAGAGATACTCATAGTTATAGAGAGGATATTGTGACCAATATGTGGTAATGATACCCATGCTACAGATGTGCAGAATTTTAACAAAACAAAAGGCTTAGCAAATCCATGTATGTTTTGGGTGAGAGGACAAAGGGCCAAAATCAGACAGGATGCTTTGGCTTTTAGGATTTTTCCAGACAGCATGTGGGAGGGGGCTCTGCAGCTACATGGGACCTAGAGCATTCACCATGGTAGGCAGCTCTATTAAGGGAGGGAGGTGCAGGCACCCTTCTGCACTGCTATCACATTGTTGGTCGCTGTGACACCTAGCTTTACTGCTCTGGCATCAGTGGAGAACTGAGAACACCACACCATGTACCTAGGCTCCCAGTGTGCTCAGTGCCCCTACGGAGATGGGTCTCAGTGGAGACCCCGTGAGCCTCAGAGCAGAAAGATGGCTTGAGCCACCCAACAGGAACCACTGATGAGGTCTGTGACCTCTGTTACAAAGTGGGAGTCTCAGTGGGGCAAGGATGCCTTGGTTCTGGTTCACAGACTGCAGTTCATTAGGAGACCAAACCTGGAGGAGTTTTCCAAGAACAAGTATCTATTGGCTCACTTTTGAGCAACTAAGCCAGGTTCACTTATCCTGTTTTCAAACAGGTCAGAGGAATAGCACTCATGCTATCAAAACACCATCTTATTTATGTTACAGTCATGGGAGAAGGTATCAGAGGCAGGTGTTCCCCCTTCAAGCAAATGCTATAACTGCCTTCTTCATTGGTTTGCCAGCTCACTGACTAGGGCACTCACCTGAAATACTTGGAAAAGAGGCTTACATCTCCTGCTCAGACAAAAGAGCGTAAACCTGGGACATCAACTTGCTGAAAAGATAATTTAACAGTACCACCACTAGACAGAAAATAATCACCACCCTCTTCTTTGGCTATATCTTAAAGGCAAGAGGAACCACAGCTTCATTTTGTCAAGGAATCCTGCTCAAAGATCTTCAGTTCACCCCAATAGCATCTACAGCATGGAGAAGCTGGACATGGACACAGCCTGGCTTGATTTGACAGACCTAGTCACACTATGGTTGTTAGTGGGTTCTGAGAGATCCAGCTGCATCCACCTGGAAAAATGTCTCAGCACTTCAGGCAAAAAAGAAAAGCAGACACAAGTAAGTGGGGCTTTTTGAGACTGCAGTTTTGGACTGGTGCAGAACCTTAGCACGTTTTAGATTTGGCTCAAAGGCAAGAAACAACACGTCAAGTCCTGATTTGTATCCTGTTATAGCCAGCTCCCAGCAACGAAATTCTCACTAGCTTTAACTAGAAATGGCTACAGCTCTCAATATTGTTGCTTATTTCAGTATAGTAATACCATGGATGACCTTGCCTCCTATTCTCAGAGAGGGGAAACAACACATTTACTCTGATGCACCAATAGCTGAAGTGCCTACTGGACAGGCCAATATTTTCCAAACCAGGCTTGCTTAAAGCATAAATAAATGACAAATAAAATCAACTGATCCCTTTGTTGTGTAAAACTGGGATGGAAAAGAAAGCAGCCCAATTGATCACTGTTATGTTTGGTCTCTCTGGAGTCATTATGCCTGAGGAAAAAAAAAAAAAACCCTATCAAAACCAGAGTTGCATAATGCCTTTCGGGTGATGTTGCTTACAAAGAAAGATATGAATCACTGTTGTTTTACTACCTGTGAGTTGGACCATTAGCTTTAAAACCTTGTAGAACAGTTAAATAACACTCTTGTTTTTTTAAAAAACCTAAACTAACATAAAGCTAACATTTTTTTATTGTGTGATAAAAGAAGATAAGAAGGATAAATAGAAAAGAAAGAGGAAGAATGTGAATTTGAAGAAAAAGGTAGGAAGAAATAGTTTATATACCTGAAAGAGTGCTTAGCCTCATAAAGGATAAAGGTAGGAATGAGGTTATTTTCTTTTGTTTATTGGCATGATCCCATGAAAAAGAAAGGATTCAAAATAGTACTGGCCTATCTTTAGACACATCTATTTCATTTTGCCTTCTATGGAAAAGCTGAACAGAAGGGGAGGATTCTAGCTGCTGTCATTGAAGCTGTTTCAGTCAGAGTAAGAGTGAATAAAGAGCACAGCTGCCAGAAATGATACATTGCTAGCTGCTTCAGTAAAGTCCAAATATTCATTTTCTCATTAAAATGGGACTTTATTGCTAGTGGATGCAAATAGACTGGGAGGTTCATTTCTCGCTGTATGGAGAAACTAACAATGTAAAATATTGTTCCAGTACCAAAAGCAATATAAATAAAGCAAAAGTTCAATCTCACTGCCACAGAGAGTGCAGTGGTGCCGGCCCAGAGTTCACTGATAATATGCTCAGGCCAAACCTTGGAAAGTTCTCAGTAGAATCCCCAGCAGAAATGCTATAAAAACAGACAATTCTTCGTTAAAACAGATTAGTTACAATATTTTAAATGTCTTCATCCTTCAGGTTTGCAAAATTTATATTAAACATAGAGATCATAGTCAATATGTGATTATTTGGCTTTTTTTTTTTTTGGAGGGAGGGGAGGAAGCTTTCAGAACTAAGCCAACCATGGAAATGTGTGACGGATACAAAACCCAAACACAATGAAAACCTACTGCTGCTTAAATGGTCAAATTTGGCTGTGCTAGCTTAAGGTTACTCTCTGATTTTAGTCTACAATAAGCCCTGCAGGGGTGATCTTTACACGGTTGTGAAATGAATTGCATGGCTGAACTATTGGCCTGCCCCATAGATTGAAGGCTAGAACTGCTCTTCCCTTTGGCCACACTGAGTATGGGATGGAGGTGTCTGTGAGTTAAGTGCTTCTCTACCTCACATTTAACAACCAGCTCCTAGCTGAGAATACAGAATTAGATGCCTGCAATCATTATAGAGGGAGAATTAGGTGACACAGAATGGTAATTCAATCAAACCCACATATTGAGCTGCCTAGAGCTAGAAAATAAGAATAAATGTTCATGCATAGACCTGGGAAGTATGTCTGAAAATATTCCTTTTTCTTGAGTGCATTCAGGCTTCACGAAACAGCTCCACTTGAGCACACCTTCTCCAGATGGGCACCTGGAGTCCTCTTTCAAAGAATCGTGTGCTTTCACTGAGACATCCTGCTGGCAGCTCCCTTTTCCTCACACCTGGGATGCAGGCTACCACCAGACCCATGCAAGGACAGCGTAGTCACAGGACACACACTGCATGCAAACACAGGAGAGTTACAGAAAGGCCAAGCCCCTTTCTTACAGTCAAAACTCACTCATATTTTTCCTCAATAAAGATAAAGACATTAATAATATTACCTTGTCATCTTGAAGCAAGTTACTGTAGTATTACAGTCCATCATCAACTACCTGTCCTCCACCCACAGGCTTGATCACATTCTTTCTCTGCCATACCCATCTGGGCATTGCCTCATCTTTTCTGTTGCACCCTGTTTACATGCTTTGTAAAGCCTTTCCTGCCTAACATTAAGCTACAGAGCCTGTTACAGGGTCTATCTTCCCTGAAAGATTTGCAATTTTGGTCCCAGCGAAACAAACAGCAATGACAGCTTCACAGTAACAACCCAGCCATGAAGGAACTCATCCAGGGTCAGGATTTCAGTGTGGAGTTATCCTGTGTGTAAATAACAGAAAGGTGACCCAAGCATCAGCATATTTTGAGTTTAGCTCTATGCCAAAAATGGCAGAAAGGTACAAATGAAGCAAAACTGGTCATTGCAAGTAATACCACCTGTCTGAGCTTTATGGATTAATTATCAATATGGAAACTAATTTGGAAACCCTTAAAAAGCTTCTATTTCAGGTCCTTTATAACAAGGGTAAAGTTTAAGCTGGCCCAAAGCATTCTCAGGGTTTGTTGAATACCACAGATGTCCCTGACGAGGCCTGCTGGCCTGACTTCAAAGAGAAACTACTGCTACCCTCCCACAACCCAGCCCTCAAGTGACGGAAGCAGCTGGTCTTAGTTAAACAGTTACCAAGCAAAAGTCATCTTCTTGCTCTGCTGTGCAAAAGGTTGTTCTAAATATTATTTCCACTACTTATTTAACTCTACTAAAAGGGCAAAACATTCTCTTGAGAATATTGCTTTGGCTCAGCCAATCAGTAAATAATGTGTTTCAAGTATTGCTGGCCTATCTTAAGTAAGATTTATCATCTAGGTCTTCATTCATTAAGACTGTAGGGTTTGCTTTATTTTTTGTATTTTTCTTTTTTATGGAAAGGGATTAAATGCTTCTATAATTCATAGACTTACATATAATGTATACAACAGTATCACCTATTTTAAAGCCTACTTCATGGTATATAAAAATGTCTCTTCATGCTTTTGGAAAGTTATAACAAGAAAATCATAGTCTTATAGGAAGAATCCTACACAGCAAAGACTAATTTAAATGTTCTGTGTTGTGAAGACAAGCTTTTATTTATCTCAGTTTGATTTAAAGACTTTTAACAGACTGTTCCATTCATCTTGTGTTTGTCCTAAGTTGCGGATTTCACTTGATGAAATATCCCAGCATGTACTTTCCCAATTTTGGGTCAGCTTCCTTCACATTCAGATGGAGCAGTGTTCTGGCTAACAAGCTACATGCTCTTCACCTGGGAACATTTTTCTGCAGTCCACAGGCATCAAAGAAACTGTGAATATTTATACCAATGGAGGATCCTCATCTGTGTTTTTACTGATGGCACATTTAAGCAAAACAAAGTATGAAAATGTTTATACTCTACAGAAGACCTCGAATCCAGCTTTTTCCCTTGATAACATTTCTAGTCTTAACATAGAAAAAACCCACCATCCTGAACTTTTACATTGACGGATGTTTGAATTAGTTGCTTCACGTAGTGCAGAATTTTATTTTAAGTGTCTCAGTTCCTATTTAGGTTTGGTTAAACTTAGCCACATACTGACATTACTCAAGTATTCAAAGGAAAGCCTATTTATTATCTTCTGGTAGCTCAGAGTTAGAATACTCAAAGAAACATTTTATATATTTGAGAGCAAGTTGAGGAAAAGATCTATACGTATGTAATTTATCTATCTCCCTGTCTCTTCTAGGAAGAAAAGAAGACAGTACATGAAAAGATGTCATCTCCAAAAGGAAAAAAAAAACCAAACCAAAACAACAAACCAGAAAGGGGTAAATTAATTAATCAATATAATATGTGTCATTCTTCCATGTCTACGTTTTTAATTTCTCCATGCTTTCCTGTACTCCTTTGACCATCAAAGAGTATATGGTAATAGTAACTTCTTATTTATGGTTGATTAAAAGTACTAATAAGTTCAGATACTATACGTTATATTGATGTGTAGCCAGCAAAGAGCAAACTGGAGAATGACATAGTCCAAAAGCACTAATGCATGGTATTGATGAAAGTGCTGGAACATGCACTGAAAAATCAATCTATTGCTTTAGTGACTGATGTCTGCTTATTTTGCAGTTTTCACTGTCCTCAAATGTGCTAATTACATTAGTTATTGCTATGGTGCGTGAACAAATTTGTGCTGAATGGTTTTGTGGCTTCATAAATCATCATCAAGTATTAAAAAAGCCTCACTCATATGAAGAAATCTTCAGCAAAATGATGCCCCTAAGTTCAAATAGAAAATGTTTAAGAGTGAGAATTTTGTCTTGATTTTTCCTATCGTTCCTGTAATGGATGCAGAACTTAATTAGGAGTGGAAGAATTGATAAAACCATTGACTCCCAAACACTGAAGGTCTCAGCAACAGAAGGAACTGAAATCAGCACCATCAGAATTGTCACACACCTGGTGCCTAAACTCAGTTTTTCAGCCACCCCCCAAAAGAAAAATAAAATGGATTTCAAACAGCATTGATAAATACAATAGAAAGTACATTTGGGTGTCTGGCTCTTTCACTTGTGTTTTCTGAGGTGAGTTCACACGAAGTGAAGGCTGACATTCTCACGGATCTGTGCTGTCACATATTTATAAGACTTGAAGATCAGAGACTTTTAAAGACCTACTTGTTATCACAAGATTCACAGTACAGTTATAAGAGTTAGTAACCTTGGATTCTTACATTTTATTCACAGCTGAATAATTACTTTGCTCTGTGATTCTAAATAAGTAATTTCCTGTCCAGCAAGGGATGGAAGGATTAATATTAAATATGGAACATCCAGGAGTGGTGATGAATTGAAAGTGACTCTGAAGAGTCATACTGAACAAGTCCAAAAAAAAGAGTGAATGAGTCGGAAGTTTTAACATCAGAGAAAATAAATTATTGAGATTTAGCCCAAAACATGGAAAAGTAATTTCTTCTACTTGGATTTTTTGAATATACAGGTAAATATGTGCTGTTTCATTTCCAGAATCCTGGCTAACAGATGTCAAATCTGGAAACATAGAAAGGAAAGTTAATACATCACTCAAGGAAACAAAACAGATCCAATGAGAAAGAACCAGTAAAGAAAACAGGAGGGAGAAAAGTAATAACGCACAATAGATCAGAAAAGGAAAAGTAAAAAATTAAAGTGGCAAGACAGCTACTTGATCCTAATTACAAATAATTTATCTATGATTAGCAGCTCTTCCAGGACTGAAACAAATATGGTTGTTCCCTAGATTAAGAATGTTTTTACCATCTAAGACAATTTTCTGTCAAGTGTCTAGAATTCTGCAACCACAGCTTTTCAAAACTAAAGCAGCAGATGTGCTCCAGCAGTCAAGCTTCTTATGAACTGCAATACTCTTTCTAGAATAAAGCTGAAAAAATTATTTAAGAGCAGTTGAAAAGCAGCATTTTACTTGAATGTAGGTTAAGAATCCATAACAGATTTTTTTTTTCCTTTGAGCATGTTAGCCACTCTTAGTGACCTATCCTTTTGTTTCTGGAACCTAAAATTTTGACCTGGTTTCCTAGAGCCTGATTTATTTCTACAGTTTATAATTGCACCAGTGTGGCAACACTAGTTTCAACAACAAGAAGACTGAAAGAGCTTTTGAAAGAGCTGTTTAGTGGTGAATCACAAAGCCTGCAGTACTCAGTTTATTTCATTGCTCTTTTGCATTGTTATTCTGCAGTATTCAGAGCCTGGATATAACAGCCCAGAAAAAAATAAGACTCCTACTGCAGTCCGTGAGTCACTCATGTTATTTTGTCACAGTTTTACTCTCCAATATTACCCTATGGCATTTTTCTGAAATTTTCTTCGTTGGGCTACTCAGAAACCAAATGGGAAATTCAGGATGAGCCTGTTTCTGACAAAAGCCTCCCCTAAACTTCAATTAGCATACTTGACAGGGAATGAAAGTTTCTGAATACACAGTCACCAGTTGCACTGCTTTGAGGGAATTGAAACAATATCTGGAGCCAGGTTCAGCGCTTCACCTCCTAAGGGAGGGAGAGAGGATACACAGAATGGTTTTAGAGAGCTCTAGGAATAGAGCTCTCTAGGGACTGCCCCATGCTCTGAACTTCAGAGCTTACAGCATGTTGCCCACTCTCCTCTTCTGTCCTTTGGCTAGTTCCCCAGAAAATCCTTGTTCTGGGGACTGCAAGAGAAGGCAATTATATTTTATTTAATTGGCAATTTCTCTATTGTGTCAGTTTTCCATAGCGGAGTTACCTGGGGCTCAGAAGACATTTAGGAGCCTTGTAAATATTTGCAGGAAGCAAATGTAAATTCAGAATTTTGTTAGCAACAACATGTGTCTGTGGCTGGTGGGCTGGTAAGAGCCAGGTTCAGATGTATGGGAGAAGAGGGACACTTGAAAAGTCACAGGTAGCTCAGTTTGCATATCTGAACCACAGCTGGCTGCTGGGGAACCTTATGAAAATGCTTCTATTACAGTGAACTTGAGCTAAGGCTGGGAAGTCACCATGGTGCGCGTGTCTCTGGTGAGTTAGTTGTAAACAGCTTTCACATGAACGACTATAAAGATGCTGCTTGAGGTGTGGGAGCAAGGGCGCATGGGCTCCTTCTGAGAGGCTTTCTAACACAGACTGTGAAGGTCATCAGATTCAGTTCTCCACCAACCTGCTCTGAAGGTCAGTGTCCTTCCCACACAGCTGGCAGGACATATGGCTACAGCTGAACTCCTTTTAGGCTCTGTGCTTGTCAGACTATCCCTGCAAGTTCCTGCAGCAGCAGAGGCTAAGGCCACTGCTGATGATGCCACAAATGTCAGCTTTATACCACCAGTGGAAGAAGAGAGTGGTGAAAGGGTGCTGCACTTGCTGCAAGAGAACCGGGTAGGTAAGCTGTGGGTGTTATGCACACATTCACTGCAGCTGAAGTTTATATGCCTGAAGTGGAACAGCACCTTTTCAGCTACAATAATTACAGGAACTGTGAACAGCTCTGTTAACAATCTCAGCTCAACAGGACACCACGCTTTTTCAGACCCCAGTGATGATAACTGGGATTTCATGGGCAGTGGTAAGCTGGGGAGTGTTTTGCAAAATTTCATTTACACCAGCAGAAGGGACTTCAACAGTACTGAACTGCTCATCTATTCCCATACAGATCTGACATACCAAATACCCAAAGGGTGATATTGATTTCTGAAACAGTCTGTGTCTAGGAAAGGAGGTACTGTTGTTCTGTAACTCATACCAACTCCTGGAACAAAGCCATGTGAACAGATTCCAGAACCTTGTACCTAGAAAATAGCAGCTCACCATTGACACAGAAGCCGACAGGCAAACTGAAGTTCTATCAAGGTACCATAGGGCTTATATGGACAGCAGGAGTCTCCAGTCTTCTACAGAATCAGAGAATATTAGGAGTTGGAAGGGACCTTGAAAGATCATCTAGTCCAACCCCCCTGCCAGAGCAAG
The DNA here is from genome assembly GCF_000695765.1 of Mesitornis unicolor. Lineage (NCBI taxonomy): Eukaryota > Metazoa > Chordata > Aves > Mesitornithiformes > Mesitornithidae > Mesitornis > Mesitornis unicolor. Next base: position 12,578 of record NW_010169071.1, read on the forward strand.
ATCACCTAGACCAGGTTGCACAGGAAGGCGTCCAGGCGGGTTTTGAATGTCTCCAGAGAAGGAGACTCCACAACCTGTCTGGGCAGCCTGTGCCAGTGCTCTGTCACCCTCACAGTAAAGAAGTTTTTCCTTATCTTCAGGTTGAATCTCCTATGCCCTTCTGATACACCCCAGGATGCCATTGGCCTTCTTGGCTGCAAGGGCACGTTGCTGGCTCATGGTCATCCTGCTGTCCACCAACACCCCTAGGTCCTTTTCTGCCTGGCAGCTTTCCAGCCACTCATCCCCAAGCCTGTAGTGCTGCATGGGGTTATCATGACTGAAGTGCAGGACCCAGCACTTGGCCTTGTTGAAGCTCAGCCCATTGATACAGCCTATCCAGGTCCCTCTGCAGAGCCTTCCTACCCTCAGGCAGATCAACACTCCCTCCCAGCACTCAATCCCCTCATCCAAATCATTGATAAAGATGTTAAACAGGACTGGCCTCAAAACCTAGCCCTGGGTAACACCACTTGTGACTGGTCACCAACTGGATTTAGCTCCATTTACCACAACTCTCTGTGCTTGGCCATCCAGCCAGTTTTGACTACTGTAAAAACTACTACCAGTTTTTACTCAGGGCTCTGAGGACTGGCAGGAATGTGGCTGGAGTTGGCACCCATTGTGACATTGCATTCCTGAGAGACAACAGTGGGCTCACATCATGGAGAAAACTCATGATGTGGTCCTCTCATGTGGCGGCCTGCAGATGACAGATAGCACTGAGGCTGTATAGTGCTAATATGGATAGGGATCCTCTCAGGATGGGCATCTCTCCTAGGAAACCATGATTAGTCTTAAAAGTAATTCAAACATGGTAGGGTAACTTCACTCTATTTATAAATAAATCCACCAGAGTACATTTAAAATGATTGCTAGCTCAGGAACAGGCATATGCTACCCCTGGTATGGTTCACGGTCAACTTGCAGGTAAGCATATTTGGCATATTAAAGCACTGTAAAATGCATTTTAATGAAGACTTACTGTGCTTTTTACTTGTAAATATATTTCCACATTCAAAACCTAATTAAAAGCAGGCTTGATATATCCATAATTATGGACTCAAAATTCCCCCTGTAGCTTTAGAAAACAAATAGCTTTCATTTCAAACAAGTAACATTATTATAGCTCTTTAGAAGGTAGGGAGGCTCAATGTAAACATCAAATCATTTTAATCATCAAATGCTTTCCAAACCATTACAAATCCTGTGCTTCTCCACAGTATTAGTTTATAATTTTTACAACTATCAAATCCAAAGAGCATAATGGGAAATGGGTGCTAGGTGAGACAGAGACAAGTGCGCTAAGTCAATTGTTCTATTTCTGTAAGACTAATGAGTCCAACATAGATCTGGGAATTCAATTTGAAAGGATGCTGAATATTTTCAGATCTTGCTGTTAAATGATTTCAAATAAGGTTTCTTGTTTTGTTTTTCTTCCATGAATTATTGTGCTGATTTGATTTCCAGAAAACATATAATCAAGGAAAGCCTTTGAAGTTTAAAAGCCTGGAAATTTCTCACATTTACAGATTTGAAATTACAGAATTAAAAAAAAAAATAGAAAAGAAATTCCCCACTTTCCATTTTCCTCTACTTTTGGAGGAAACTGATTCTCGTGCTAGCAAAATATCAGAAATTAAATATAATATTTTGGCTTTTTCCAAATATTTTAACAGATTTTGTTCTACAGTAAATACACATTGAATAATTCAACCATTTCAATCGCTCTCCTGGGCTTGGAATCACAAGGCATTCTTGAAAGCCACAACTGCTACTGACGTTTCATACATACAGCACCAACGATCTCTTCATTTCGGGCCAGTGCCATAAGCTAGGGGGTGATACCTGTTGACTTCATCACAGTTCATGCAAAGGCAGTTGTGCTTAGTGCCCAGCATTGCACCATCTTGAGCAAATTATCAATGTGCTGGTGCCTTAATCCAATGACTTGTAAATTGTTTTGTTCTCTTT